>NC_048893.1:80353120-80363848 GCF_011077185.1 Oxyura jamaicensis | reverse complement strand
TTCCAGATCCATGGGATGCAATGGGGTGCATTCAAGCTAGTCAGAGTTCTTGCAAAGATGCTCTCTAACATCTTGGAAAGGTTGTGGGGATTATGTCTATAACAAGAGTAAAAAGGTAAATGTCTTCAGAAAAGGTTGAAAAGAATCTGGAGAACTACAAGCTGGTCAGTCTCAGTTTGGTACCTGAGAAAAACATGGAGTGAGTCATCCTTGAACATATTTCTGGGCACACAAAGATGAAGCTGAAAGTGGAGAACCAGCCTGGATTCACCAAGATAAATCATGGATAAACCATGTCTGTGTGACCTGATTATTTTGTCTGATAAAAATGATTTTTGGATGACAGTGAGAGCAGTGCATGATATTTACCTGAAAGTTAGCAAGGCCTTTGACACTATCTTGAACAATATTCTTCTGTCCAAACTAGGATGTGACAGTCTTGATGGGTGGACAAATAGATGGGCAAAAAGCTGATTGGATGGTCAGGCTCAGACTGTAAACATTAGTGGGTTGCACTCTACCTGGAGGCTGGCAACAAGTGGAATACGACAGAGGGTTTTTTTGGGACCTGTTCCATTTAGTATCTTTATCAACAACCTGGAGGTGATGAAGTACACTGTTACTAAGTTGAGATAACCCCAAGAGCAAAGCTGCCATTCATAGGAACCTAGACAGATAAAGAACTGGGCTGACAAGAACCTTATAAAAATAAGAAAGGCTAAATGTAAAGTCCTAAAGTTGGAAGGAAGAACCCCCTACAATGGTTCTTTATCCAAGCAGCAAAACCAAACGCATCTTGCAGGGAAAGGCAGCCAAGAGACATTGGGTTTCTTTGCCATTGCAGAATCCCCTGACTTATTTTACAGGAAAATCTAGAGAAGGAGGTTCGATGTTGGCATAACAGCATTTTCTTGCTTCTCCATCTCCCTGTTTGTTAGCTCCCTTTCCTGGCCAAAGGCAAATCTAGTCCTGCTCTCAAGTTGCCTGGAGGCGTGTTAAAAAAAAAATAGTGTTTCTATTTCTTTTCTATGTAATTTTCTATGTCTATTTCTATTCTATATCATTGTTGTGCCCTGGCAAAGCAGGCATACAACTGTGGTCAGCAGAAGTCTTAATGATGGTGACTTGCTTGGGTTGAGAGACCATGGAGAAAGTGTTACCTCTGTTCTGTCCACAGTACTTGACTATTCAGCTAGGACTAAGGTTGACATCAGTTCCTTTGCCTCGTAGAATTTTTCTATTATAAAAGGTTGTATAACTTCTTACCTGAGCATATCACTCCAACATCAAAATAATGAGGGCAGGTAAAGGCATCCCATCCTGCATGTGAGCAGTCCCAGAGAGCAGATTCATCACCATGGCATTCAACTCTATACAACCACGTTTTTCCAGATCCCTCTCCAAAAGGAGCTCCATTAAGGGCCTGAACAGCAGATCCACATCCTACTTGCTTACAGACAACCTCAGCATCTTTTATGTTCCAGTCACCATCACACACAGTTCCCCACTTCTCTTCATGTTTTATTTCCACTCTCCCAGAGCAGGGGTCAGTTCCATTTGTCAGCCTCAACTCATCATTCCCTTCATGCACAGAGAAAGAACAAGGTTATAGAAAGGACAGAGACTTATCATTATTATCTCTTGCAGATGGTTAATGAGAATATTATTACTTTTAAATTACATTTAAATCAGACTTGCTAGGATCACATTTCTAAATAGTCCCATTTAATTTTGTTTGTTTGTTTGTTTTTAGTGCATTTACAAGTCTGAGCTAGCCAAACTGCTAAAATCTAAGTTATTGCTAATGACAGGCAAGATTTCTCTCCTCCTGACCTGTCAGAAATGGGAAATGCTAAGCAATGCCCTGCTATGTGACTCACAAAGACTTCAGTAGCAGCTTCTAATTTCTTTTTGTTGTTCTGCCATGATGATATCCAATTGAAAATGCTCACTGGATGCTGGTTTCTTCATTCCCACATTCAATATGTTGTGAAGAAGCAATTTCTATCATCTGTCTCAACTTCTTCCTCTCAGACCAACTATTCTGTGCAAATAAGTGTCCCAAAACTCTTTAGTTTTCTCCTCTTCCCCTGCCCCAGCCATTGGGTCCCCTACTCAAGGGTAAGTGACAAGAGAAGAGGATGTCTCATAATGTCTCATGAGTATGTCATCAAGGGCTGATTATCTATCTTAGGAGATGCAGTGGGATAAGCAGTGATGGATAGGTAGGTCTTCATCTTGTTCCTCATACCCCACCATCTCTTGGGGTGGGACTGATTCCCCCCCAATCTTCTCTGCTCTGCTGTATTCCCAGTGCCTGCTGCTCTGTGGACCTCTGCTTCCAGGCCCACCTCTTTCCACTAATATGGTAATTCCACTAATATTTCAGTCCTTTTACAAGTGGAACCACAAAATAACACTACCTCTGTGATGATATTGGTGGACTCTCCCACACTTTCCTGCCTATCATTTAGATTCAGAAACACAAAAAGTTTAAGAGATATTATTCAAGTGACTGATGAATAGTAACATCTAAAAACTATTTTTATGTTGTCATCTTTTCTCAAATTTCCTGAGTAAAATCTCTCAAATACATAACACAGGCACCTAAGAACTACAAAAACCCTTTGTACATGTGACATATTGTCTCAGAAGTAGTATATATATATATATATATATTTGTAGTAAAGCTTTAAAGAGCCTCATGAAAGATGTTCTGGAGATCAATTTACAATTTATTTGAAGAATATAGTCCCCCAAAAGCTATTTACACTTTAAAAATGTATACATTGTATAGATAAATCATTTCTAAATAAGTTAAACTCATAATAGGTTATTAAAGGAAGCAGATACCCTTTTTCCTTTAGCCACACCTGGGACTAAAACAGACAGCTCCTCACTTGACTGATCTCTTGAATTTTTAAATAATCCAACATGTTGTGTTTTCAACACATGACAAAATATAAGGCTGGATGCAGAGGAAAAGCTAGGCATAAGGCAGCCAACAGTTTTTATTCTTCCCTAATTAAAACTGCCATTTACTCTAATCAATCTCATGTGATTTTTTATACATACAGACATACTCTTTTGTGTTTCCTTGCACTCCATAGCATATCCCACAAAGACCTTCATTAAATTCAGTGGTACTAGTCACAGGATGTGGTTTTGCTTGGAAAAGAAAGCATCACATTTGTGCTTGCTCCATCTGAAGACCTGGGTACCTTCATCAGCCAGGGATGAGGAAGAGGTGTGCGCCCCTGTACTCAGACCCTATGTGGAGGCTGCCTTGATCTCAGGATGCCAGCTCACTCCTTGATGTCTGTGCCTCTCACTCTATATCCTTCCTGGGGACCAGCAGAGGGCTGTGATAGCACGGAGAGTGTAAGTACAGCCAGAGCCAGAGAAAGTGATGGATCGTAGATGTTGATGGTGATGTCAAGGTAAAGCTACTCTTGTCTGCATTGCTAGTGAGTCACTCTGCTACTGTTCCCTGTTACTAAAAAAAAAGTTGGCAGAAAACTCGCTCTCCTTTGTATAGTACTGCTGAGTTCACACTCAAACACTGCTACAGAGATGACTAAATATAAATATTTAATATTTTTGTTCACACTCCTTTACACGGAAAGTCTCACGCCTCTTCTTCCTATCCATTTGCATCCACGAAACTAGTGGGAACCTAAAAGACTAGGGGCCTGCAATGGTAAATGAAATATCAACTGTGAGGTCTTATTTTCATTATACATGGATGCAACCCCCAGTCACAATGCATAATATCATCCCCACGTGAACAGAAACAAAAATGGGGACCCCAATGTCTGTTTCTCACAGTCAGTTTCAAACCTCTGCACATAGTTCTACAACAGCAGAGAGACAAATAGTGGTAAACTTCAGATACACAGGAACAACTGAGAGGATGACATGTTACCCAGTCAAACTTCACTGGACCCAGAGAGAAAAGCAACATCATTTTAAAAGGGATTGAATAAAGACCCAGAGTTATTCACTCTGTCTACACAGAGCTCAACAGGGAAGGCAGGACAGTAGTAAAAATACACAGCTGGTTTCCATTACAGCTTGACCTTTCACTGAATATGAACTCGAAGTCTGGCAAGAATGTCTGGTCACCGATGTCTCAGTAAAATACTGAGACAGGCTTATCCTTCTTTCTTCCCAGGATCAGCAAAGAGATTGAATCAAATAGAACTTTATTTAAACACCTTCTTGACACTTTGTCGTACAGGCTAATAGAGTGACAAACTATTTATATTGAATATACATCCTCTTAGCTCAGTGACTAATGAAAAATGAAGTATATACTTACCCAGGGAAACCTGAATGGAGAGGAGAAGCAGCCACAACACTGGAGTAGAAAGATGCACCATTATTGCCATCCTTATTGCAGCCAGATGAAACTTCACTCTCTGTTAGGCACTGCAAAGACGAAACTCTCTTCATGGGTTTCTCTGCCTCACAAATGACTACAAAGGAGGAAATATATAGATTCACATGCTAGCATGCGCTAAAAGAATGAACCAATAGAAATATTGTTCACCTTTTTAGACATTATCAACAGATTAATCTCAAATCTGAAAGAACCTAAACCTCCAATAAAATTTGAAAATTGTACCTGTGACCATATTTGAGGGATGTTTGCGTTTCTGATGTCATCATCAATGCCGTATTTTTTTCACTATGGCTTTAGCATTCATGGTACAGGCAGAGCAATAAGTAAAACAGTTATTTCTCACCCAATAGAGCATTGTGAAAATGCAGAACATTGGTCACTTTGTGACTCACTTGGGAAGGTAAAAAGGGAAAGAAAATTAATAAATTTGCAACTCGTCAATCTCACTGGCAGCAATTGTACTCTCCTGATATAATCCATGCAAGTGGAGTTTATCACTGGCAGTAGTTTTGTAATAAATGACACCCAGTCTGTCTTTGAGGCAAGGGCTCTTCAAGTGTTTCTTTATCTGGTCAAGACTTGAGAACTGTATGGTCAGAAGTTCTTGAAAAACCATCTTCCTTGGTATTCGAATTGTAGGACTTCCTGTATCTTCTGCTGAGTTTCTTTTTGTTATTTATGACCATTTCTGGTAGTTCCACCTACTCTCTCTTTCACTCAATTTATAACATATATATATGTATATAAGTAAAAATAAACAATGAATTTAGGGAATAAAAGCTACTTCTATTTTTAATTGTTGCTACTTGGCATATTCTTGGAAACTGGAACAAGTTTCAATGTTCTGTCTGTTTGCACCAATGTGAACACACAGTTTATGACACTGATACATGTGTGGTTGTTACCTGATGGACTCTATCTGATCTTCATCCCGGATCTCAAGTTTAGTCACATCCAAACTGTTAGGTCCTTAGTGCACCAGGAAGCTCTGCAACCTCTTACCTTTTTAATGGGGGTCTGTGTTCAAGGTTAGTAAAACCTTGCAGCAGTGTAACCTTGGGTCAGACTGCTGTGGCAAGAACTGTGTGAGGAAAAACAGTGGAAGGCCTGGCCAGAGGCTGCCCATTCTTTGCTCGGAAGCTGATCAGGAGCTCAGACAGTTGCTTGTGGTCTCTGCTAGAGATATATGGTAACCGAGCTTGGGTCTGGCCATTACATTTGCTGATACTGACCTTGATCTGCTGACTTGTCTCTATGGCTTGATCTTGGATCTACAGTATTAACTGTGATCTTGTGTGGCCACCTACACTGTTGACTTAAGCTGACTATAATCAGAAGACCTACTAGTCTGCCTACTCTTCCCTTCTTGTTCAGATACCATGTAACTGTACTCCTTGCTGGTGAGGATACTGACTTATAGAATCATAGGAATACTTGGGTTGGAAGGGATCTTAAAGACCATCTAGTTCCAATCCCCCTTCCATCTAATTCCAATCCAACCCACTAGATCAGGTTGCCCAGGGCCTTGTCCAACTTAGTCCTGAACACCGCTGGGCATGGAACATCCACTACTTCTTTGGGCAACCTGTTCCAGTGCCTCACCATGCCCTGCTGTCAAGCTCAGTTCCTAGCTGACCTTCCCTTGCAGAGCAATCAGCTTCTGCTGCTCTCTGTTACAGATCTCTGAAGAACATAAAGTCACTGCCTGTCTATTGAAATTCAGGTCAGGGTTAGAAAAAAAAACAAACAACACTACAGACATGTTGATGAGAGGTAGACAACTTATTCATTATAATGTCTGTTCCTGTACTGAGGTTCATTGGCTTCTCTTAGAACTCTTTTCTGTACTGATTAGTGGCCACGAACAGAATTCTCATTAACATTTGAAAACCTCTAAGAGTGAGATCTGTTCTTCAGCATGCAGGCCCTTGATGACCAGATTATGGTTCCTGGGAATTACAACCAATTAACCAGGTACATTCCAGTGACCATGGATGTTATCTGCTGACACCAGGATGTTCTTCTAGTCAAATGACCAAGAGACGGCATTTATTTAAGGACAAGATCAATGGCAACATGACAGCATGTCTGTCATCCAGCCTTATGTACCTAGTAGCATTTATGAAGGACCTCAAGGGTATCTTCTCACTTGACCTGGACATGACATATTTCTTTATGGAAAAGTAATCCATAGGTTACCATTGCACAACTCATCATTACTGTTGGTGTTCTCTGTCTGGATGGAGTGACATTCTGCAATAGCACTGATGGGAGTAGTTACAGGGCCAGCCTGACTATACTGAGAAAATACTGATATAAAATGACTGCTAAACACTGACAGAAGAAAATAACTGCCAGCTTGGGAACTTAGCCTGGGAACTTGGCCTTTGACCTCAAAACTTGGCTTGGGAACCAGGGACATCCTTGTGGCACTTTAAGAACCAGAGACATTCTGAAGATACCATCAATAAAACAAGAAGTTGAGGAACAAGTTATCATCTGAAAAAGTGGGCAGTTCAGAAAAAAATATCACCCGTTTTGTTGTGGATGGGCAGTGAGACAGAGGCTTTATGATATTTAGTTAACAATTGCTGTTAAACCATCACACTGTCAAGTAGATGCTTCAATATATACTGATGCCCATGCAGCACTGTTGGCTGTGTCATAGTTTAATGACAAACAGAGCTGCTAGTTCATCATGTATGTTTCCTACACTGGCACAGTATACTTGAAGCTAGGCCAGCTCCATCATTAATGCCCAACACTGTATCTCAGCTGCTAAGTTATGCACCAGGAATGCTTGTCATCTACATTCCTTATTTCACAGCTTCTGTGGCCAGATGTGCACCTTCATGGTAAACATGGCAAAGTAGGCAAGGAAATAACTAGAAATGAACGGTCTGCTTCACAGCACATGGAAATTTTTTGTTGTTTTCATAATGGCAAAAATCAGGTGGCTTATCTCATGTCGAGGAAAGCAATTTCTGGAGGACCTTAAGCCAGGTGAGAGAGATCATCTCTGCTGTTATCCTATTCATGAGACATGTAAAAATAGTAGCATGAATGAGTGCTGTTCTTTCTAAGAGCACAGCACTTACAACACTCAAGCAGAAGGGAAGAGTGGAATTAGCAATACTATTGATAAAGTGCAATTGGAAAATATCTCCAGGCACAGCAGAAAATCCTGCACTTCAAATGAAAATCTAGAACTTTGTTAGAAGAAAGACTTTTTTGCCTACTCTTTTAAAGTGGGAAAAAAAACAACAACACAATTATTGCTAAACATCCATTAAAATTTTCTAAAAACACATAAGTACCTCTGGACCTTCATTTGATGGTCACAAAACATAAAATATCACCGCTAAGAATGTCTAAGACTTTTCTGTCTTCTGTGCATAGCTCACTTTTGTGGATAAACACCTCTTGTATCTGACAGATGGTTGATATACAAATGAGAGCCAACATCAAGGTTGCAATACAGGAAGTCCTAGGGAGCAGCTCTGAAAATGTACGTGTTACAAGATATGTGTAATTTAAATCCAAGACATTTGTATTATTACATTTATTTGATGTGATCATCTCAGAGCTTGTCCCTAATGTTTGCTATAATCAATGGAAAACAAAAGAAATAATGTACACTTTCAGGAAATCATCAAACACAAACATGTAGCTCCAGAAAGACTTTTCTCAGGTAGCTACTTACAACATTATCAGTCCTATACAAGATTTAATCTTCTAAAAGCCAGCACTTCACTGTAGAGCCACAGTAAATACCTCTTACTCTGACTTGCTTTCTTACACACAAATACATCCAGCAAGACCAGAGAAGGGAAAAAGTGGTTTCCCCTAGCTGCTTTCCCCTGGCCCCAACTGATCACTTCCCCTCAGGAAATGCAATTCTTATTCTCACTACCAACTTTGCAACTACGTTTGCAACTTCAGTTGAAATTAAACAGGGACGTCAAAAAAGCATTTACAGAGAAATTTGAAAGCCCTGCAATTCTTTTTCTGATCATTTCTATGGAATATATATCTGGTTTCACACTTGGCATCATATTACCATAGGTAGTGACTGATGACCAATATCCATTAATAGGAAGAGAAAGCATTCAGGGCTGGAAGGATGGGGAGGACCAAGCAGACATTGTCAAACCTTCCCTAAAACCCCACTGCAATGCCAGTCTAGGAAGGGAACAGGATCTGTGATGCTATACATGACATTTTAAAAGCTGTAATTATGTAAATTACTGGGATACTGCAGCCTTATTGTTAGATATCCAAGCTCATGTTGTAAATTCACAGTAGAAATTAGTCAATCAGTTCAAGAAGTCTCTATCATCAACGTAAAAATACATGACCACAGAAATCTCGTCACTTGGCAAACTCCTGGCCATCCCCATTAATAGCTTTGTTCAACTTGTTTTCAGCGATTTAGATTACTAAATCGCGCTTCTGACAAATGCCCTGAAAGATGTGATTTGGGTCACTACCACCCCTAATACAGTCCTCAACATCTTCTGGGATGGACAGCTCCACCCATCACAGTTTTTGTCACAGCCTGTTACATGAACTCCCTGAAAGATATGATTTCCCTCACAGTTGTCTGCAAAATAGCCTCTTAAATTCTCCAGGAGTTATCTTGGGGTAGCATGATCAATGCGTATTTTTTTGACAACCAGTTCTGAAACAGTATATTTTAGGGTCACCTGTGACAAAAAATAGGGTCACACAAGGTCATTGCCAACAGCCCACATGAATACCTTTCATTTTGTGCCAGTTGTGTTGAAAATCCTTTCAACCAAGGACACGGCACGTAGCTTCCCCATGGATTTTGCAGGTACTTTAAAGCTGGCAGGGTTATAACAGTCTCAGCTACACAGCCTTACTATGTTATTGTGTTGAACATGTTGTCCTGGCACTCAGTGATCTGTGAAAGTGATAGGAATTTATTTACCTATGTACTATAAAGCAGTGAAGCTCCTACACCAGCTTGCATAACCAAAACACAACTCAGCAGCACCACTGACCATACTAAGACAAGACAAAAGGTGTATAATAACCATGGGTCCAAGCAAGACTACGTGGAGGTACTGCAGTAATTCTGACCCTGCAACTGACCTTCCTTAGGAGTGATACTGTAAGACACAGGTCACCAGATATGCAAAATCTAAAGACTCCTTAGAAGGAATCTTCCAGCAGCTCTGGAGTCTTCTGCTCCCAGAGTGCAGTTCTCCTACCAGGTACAACAGGCAAGTGTAAAGTGCTGTGCAAAGAAAGGGGAAGGTACAACAGTCTCTGATTTTACTTTTAAGTGCTTACATTATAAAAAGCTTGTCTCCACCTACACAGAAGAGTGCAGAGGAGCAATGGCAGGTGTAGGACCCTGACTAATACCCTAGCTGTTCTCCTCCCATGGCCACTACAGGAGAGTGATCAGTCCTTAAAATTATATGCGTAAGGGGGTCTGTACTAGCAAAATGGAGTGGATCTACAGGCCTTAAGAAGATTTGTGTTGGTTTTACTCAGGTGGGCAGCTGAGCTCCACCACAACTGCTCTCTCACTCCTCCTCCTCAAAGGGAAAGAGGGAGAAAAGAAGATGCAAAGGGCTTAAGGGTTGAGATAAGGACAGGGAGCTTGCTCAACAATTATTGTGACTGGCAAAACAGACTCATATTAGTTTTAGATCTAGGGAGATTAGTAAAATTTATTGCCTATTACTAACAAGCTAGAGAAGTGAGAAACAAAGGAAAGAAACAAAAACCACCTTCACTCCATCCACCATCTTCCACCTCCTCCCCCCGAGTGGCATAGGGGAACAGGGGAATAGGGGTTGTGGTCAGTCTATAGCACTTTGCTGCCACTCCTTTACAGTCTCTTCCCCTGCTCCATGTGGTGTCCCTCCCACAGGATGTTGTCCTTCCTGAACTGATCCTATGTGGGCTTCCCACAGGCAGCAGCTCTTCAAGAATTGCTCCAGATATCAGTTCGTACCACAGGGTTCATCCATGAGGGGCAAACTGCTCCAACATGGGTCCCCCATGGGCGGCAACTCCCCTCATAACCCCTGCTCCTGCATGGGCTCCTCTCCACGGGCTGCAGCATAGAACCCTGCTCTGCCGTGGTACACCATGGGCTGCAGGGGGACGGCCTTCTTCACCATGGTCCGCTCCACAGGCTGCAGGAGAGGCTACACTTCTGCTATGGCACCTGGAGCACCTTCTCCTCTTCCTTCTTCACCAACCTTGGTGTCTGCATGGCTGGTTCTCACTCCTCACTCTCCCAACTTCTGTTTTTGCAGTATTTTTTTATTTATTTTTTGTTA
>NC_048893.1:80334944-80352720 GCF_011077185.1 Oxyura jamaicensis | reverse complement strand
TGCTATGTAAACTCACTACAAACTCAGATGCTCAGATGTCAGCAGCTGGTGGGACTTGGGAATTCAAGGACCAGCAACTGGATATACTGCGCGTCTAAGTCCAGCTATGTGTGTATGCATGTATGTGTATTGTATACATGTGTTTGTTTTTGTGACTACTGGAATACATGCTCAGCCTCACTGCTAGTTGGATCCACAGTGCTGCTGTGGCTGTCTTGCTTCTGTTGGGGTCCCAGATTTGGAAACACCTTAATTTCAGGAACAGCACACAACTATATTTCAAGATATACTCTATTGAGTTTTCCTTTTAGGTGATGATTATATCTTTACTTTTGCTTTTATTCTTAGAATCTTCCTGTCACCTCAGTCTTCTGAGGTCAATTTCTGAAGAAATTTCAGATTTTTTCATTATTTCTAGGTTTTTGTTTGTTTTCCATATTTTCCCCTTCCATCCTTCCTTTCTGTTTTCTTGCTCTAATACTGTTGTGTGGCATCGTTCAGATGTGATTCAAATGTCCACATTCTTGTGATCCCCAGTCCTGGTCTTCTTTACCTAAAATTAAATTCCGATTTGTTATTTTACCATGTGTCCTTCTGCCTTTCCCTGTATATCAGACTTAATCTGTACATCTGTGCTATTTTCCAATATTTCCAGTTTCTCAGTTTCTCAGAATTTCTTCTCCTTTTTTTCCTTCTAAATTTTATAACTTTTTTTTTTTTTTTTTCCTTTTTGATGGTAAAGATACTTTTGAAGGGAAAGTTCCACATCTATCTTGATAGTCTACAGAAACAAGTATTCTGTTCCTTTAAGAAAGTGGGAAAACTATCTTGGGTTGGTGGAGCAAAGTTAGCATGCATCAACTGTACAAAGGAGGATCATATTGGAAGTGGCTAAATTGAGGATGACGTTAAATTGGCTGTATGAAATACATCACAGAACAGGATGGTTTTATTAGTAGAATTATGTTTTTTCCTCATTAATGGTTCAAGCCAGGAGAGAAAAATATCATAATCAATGTATGTTAGATCACATTTTGCTAGTTAAACTGCTATCCATAGGATCAAGCTGTTATTATAATAGCAGATAACTATTCACACAGTATATTCAGTTATTGGCTCGCATGCAGAAACTCAATAACAGTTAGCTGTTTACAGCAGGATCTGAGAAACTCATCCCAGAAGCAGAGGGTTGCTGTACCAGAAGGTTCTAACTGATCCTCAGAAAGGCTTCTGAGGGTATATTTTTCAACAGGTGTGTATATAATTTTTATCTTTGTACATAGCAGTCACTGCATCCTAGGACTAAGATATACAACACACTGTTGAGACTATTATGTGCTGGGTGACTCTGTCTAATCTGTCTGATTCTTGATGTTCTGACTTAGTCCTATCCCAAGATTTCAGCTTCCAAAAGTAATCTTTAGCTTCGACTCCTCTGGACACAATTCTCTTGTATTTATGTGAAATTTATACCAGTGATATGGTACAGCAAAACTTAGAATTGCAATATATACCACTTACTGCAACATAACTAGGAGGTAAATAGCTCCTGTCTGTTTATTTTTTTTTTTTTGATTTTTGTTTTTTTTTGATACCCTATACCACATGCTGACACAGTCTTCTCCACAAATAATAACATGAACTCTATCACTCTAGAGCTATTTTCCACACTTTGGACTCCAGGCGTGCACAGTTTTCCAATTAAAATTGACAGAGCATGGCAGATCTTTGTAATTTTTCAGTCTCCAGCCAGTAAAGCCAGGCAGCATTCCTGCGACTGTCACCTTGCAGCTGCTTTTGTTGCTCCTTGGCTGCCTACCCTCACCAGCCTATCCAGCGTGCTATAGGTAGGCAGGTGAAGAGGCTACTGCCCCAACACTATAGCACTTTCTGCTCTAAAGCATTCAGAAAAAGCCACTGTACTCTCTGCTCACTAGACAATGGCTTCTGGTAAGATTTCAAATCATCAGGCTTACAGGTGAAAAAACAAAAACAAACCCAAAAACTCTTAGATATTTGTCCTATAGTGCTATTAAATGGATTTAATCAGAATGCAGAACCTTTTGTACAGAAGGCTGTACAAATTTATAAAAACCTCCAGGTCTTAAGACCTTTGGGCCTGTACATCTGTGAAAGTGAGTGAGGAGGATGAACATATATAAAGTCATATCTTGTGGTCCAAAATTTATACGGGCTGTTACAAATCTTGTTTTGGGGCTATAAAAGTATACACATCTTTGAACTGCTGTTATCTTTAAAAACTAAAAATAAATTTCTTTGTAAGAGATGGAGCTAATATATGTGATGCTAAGGTAAAGATGGGGAGAGTGTGGGTCTGAAGGAAAATGAGCAGTTAGGAAGGAAACCACCTTCTTCCTTACTTAGGTTGTGCTGGAGAAATTTAGAGTTTCAGAGAAATTAAATGTATTCTGTGGTTAAGTTAAATCTGAACTTTGAGAAGGATTAATCTCTGTATCTCAAACTGACAATTGTTTAAGCAAACATCTAAAATGAAGTTATCTGGAATCAATAGCCTTTCTAAATTCTTATGAATATATTTTTCAAAAACTTCCAAAAGTTAGTCATGCATTTGCTTGCTGCTCTCTGGTGGACCTAAATTCTTTTGGAGGAATGGCAATCACATTTTATAATAAAAGTATGTATCTAAAAACAATGATTCAAGGAAAGCATGTTTAAAAAAAACACATAGATTTGACAAAATTTGTTTTTATGGACTGCTCAAGTACAAGCCAATGTACTATGTTTTGTAAGCCATGTTATAATGTCATTCAGTTTAAGAATAAAGCACATTTTGATTTTATGATATATGAAGTATTTGTTCCTAAGAGTTAAAAAACAAATTGAAATTTAAGTTTTATTTTATTTTATTTTATTTCATTTCATTTCATTTCATTTTTTCTGTTTTGGATTGTGGTCTAAGGCAAATGTTTTCTGTGAACTTCCTCTGAGATATTTTATTTTATACATGGAAACTTTGGTGGTTTCTTTTTGTAGCTGTTATTAAATGTCAGGATCTCAGTTCTGAAGATCAAATGATTTGAATTCCAAAAGGAAGGAGGTGATATATGCATGTTTGTGTTTGTCCCTCTTTATAAGTTAAGTTTTTATTTTGTCTGAACATTTAAACTTTTCATGCCTGATTTTGAAGGAACAGATAAAAAGCAGTGGATAAGGTTTCTCTTGTAGCTGGCTTCCAGACCTTCAGACTCTTCAGCACCTGGATCCAAAACTTCATGTGCTACTGACAAGCTAGTCTGGCCTGAATTTTGCTGACAAACCACACACACAAGAGGAAATAGAGAGCATACTTACATGAAAATAGTTACAGTTTAATAAGGAAACAAGACACCCTGTAGTGATCAGGTGCAAGGATTGGCCAGACTAATTCAATACTAATGTACAACTGCCTTTCTTATACTCCACTTCCCCCATTTTTCTATTTCCCTCCAGGATCCACCCCTATTCCTGTAAGCAACCCATAATTCATCCTGTACCCCTCTTCCCCCAAGCACCCCATTTAAACTGCTTTACATTTTTATGCAATAGTCTACCTTAGTTTGTATTGCATTCCAAAGAGAATTGAATCATCAATGAGTATTTTACAACAGGAGCAATTACTAAACTATTTACCTTCAGTGGTTTTAGGAGTAGCTGATTCAGAGTGATTAGTTTGTCTGAGTTCCTAATTTGTCACCATTTTTCCTATTGATTTATGCTTATTTGCATAGCTGTTAGCCAGATATCCTTAAACAGATTTTTGTTTAGTAATCTGAAGTGTATGTATCCTATGAACTTAATTGTCTCAGGAATCTTGAATCTTGACTGCTGAAAAGTTTTTTTTTTTTTTTTTTTTTTTAATAGTTCTGAAATTTACTATTTATAGTATAGGAACTCTGAATCTGTATTGGAGCATACACTTCTGAACTTCTAGAATGTTTTTAGGAAACATTTCATCAAATCCTTGAAAGAAACATTCACTTCTTGGATAGATCCCAGTTTGACTTATGACCCTCCATAAAGGAGCAAAGAGGTCGAGAGGAGAAAGAAACCACGGCCACCTCAATCAGCATCTGTGTGGTGCCACACTAAAAAATAAAAAAATTAGGCTATAAAACACCCCCAAGTGTGAGAAACACACAGGCACAACAACCGCTGAAGCCAAAATGTTCCTCCTGGGGGTCCAATGTAGTTGGCTGTGTCCTAAAATGTCAGGGAAAGGGTGGTGCCTCATGTATGCAAATTTCCTTCTGAAGGATCAGTGATATTCGCTATGGCGGTTTTACCTTGCTAGGCAGCTGAACTCCACCAGAATAATAAAAATGCATGAGCGACAAACATTAAATAATGGTCATAAACAATGATTTGGCAAGTATTCATCATGGATCTTACAGGAAACTCTAGAAAACACCTTTTAAAAATGAGCCTTGGAATTAAAATTCATTATTGTATGAGATTTTTAAAATCTTGGACTTTATGACTTTATGACCCCTTACAAATATACTGATTTTCCAGTTCCTGCTAGCCTCTGTCATTTCTACAGAGTCTCTCTGAGCTTTCATATTTGTATCCCAGCCACCTCACTTCTGGTTTCTTCAGAGATACTAACAAATATTAGAAAGATTAGAAAGATGTCAAGAAGCAGAAGTTGATGAATTTAGTTGTCTTTGTGGAAGTAATCACTTAAAGAGAGACACTGAAAAATATGAGGTATTTTTATATTATATACCACATATATATACTATATATATTTATGTATTTTCTACACACTCTCTTAAAATTATTTACCAGTTTTCACATATTTACTATATGTGTATAGGTGTACAGGCATTAAGAAAATTAAAATCAGGATAATATTACCGCTCTTAAGATAAAGTGCCCAGAACTCTGTGAAAGCCTCAGAGATACAAGAGGATTTTCCACTTCTCTTCACTCAATAAATAGTACTTTGATTTTAAAAGTCCAATCAGTAATCACAAAGATGCAAACTACAGTGCATGGTTGTTTGCATATCCCCTTTTCACAATTTAACTCTTTCTATGATCAATCTGTGTATCACCTTTCTACAACATGCACACAGGAAGAACAGGCAATAAAAAAATTGCAAGCTGTGTCAGTTAATTTGTATTTGTTTTGTAGCTGGACAGTCTGCAAAGAATTGAGTATTTTACACCTAGAGTAGAACAGACCTTGCTAATATCAACATCCAAGGCTCTTGGCAGTTGTATGAAATTGATTTGGTAATGCAAAGTGATAGAATCCCCACAGGGAAGCAGTAAACCATGTAAGAGCAAGGAATACCTAGGTTTGTTTTATTGAAAAATATAGGCCAAAAGTGTATAACTAAAACACGAATATGACATCACATTCCCAGGAAGACATTTAAGTGTCTACATGTTGTATTGCCTCTCTCTCTCTCTCTTTTTTTTTTTTTTTTTTTTTTTTTTTTTTTCCCCACATACTACTGGATATTAGTCCCATAAATATTTCATGTAAAACTGATACTCTATCAATAGAAAGGGTCTGGAAACAAGGACTCTTCTCTCCTAGACACTTTATATTAAATGGTAGTCATGTTCTGTGTCCAATTAGTATTACACTATGAAACATCTCCACTAAATGAATGAACTTCCTCCTCTGCCAACCCCCTCAATGCATAGTAAGCATCCTGAAGTTAAGAAAATCCCCAGAATGCTTGTTTGCCTGTTATCGGGTTGAAGGGGACATTAAATCCTGCTCCTCTTCCTTGAAGAAGTATTCTAGACAGTAGACTAAGAAAGGGAGGAGAAGCGCATTTCTCTCCTACTAACTATTAATGAAAATAAGCCAGTTGTGATTCAATCTTTGGAGCTGCTCAACTCTGTTGGTTTATGCTAGCTATGGGCAGGACAAACAAAATGCATGAAGACGGTATATACTGCCTTACCTAGGTTTTATTTTATCTTCTCCAGAATTAAAGTGAGAAATAGGATAGACTATTTCTCAGTACTTACAGAACTGAAATTCAAAATTCACAAATTCTCAAATAAGCAGACAATATGGAATCTAGCAAATTTTAGGAGTTTCTTCCAGTGCTTTTTGTACCTCTCTTTAGTATTTGGCTTTCATACAACATGCTATATCAAGGAAGTAATGAGGGTTAAGTCCTCTTCTGGCTTGCAGAAAGTGTGGTTTTTGCTTCTAACAGAGTGACAATGACTTACATTTGACAATACCAATGTTAAAGTTGAGTTATAGCTGGCAAACCTCAAAAACATAAAAACGTGCAACAATAACCAGAGGAAGAGAACACTATCACACCATTTTTATGTATGAGCAGGTAGCTTTTGGCCCTACAACTTCCTGTCAGGAACATGGGCACCTGGGAGTTTTTACAGACTCATGTCAGTGAAAGAAGAAAATTGATTCCTTGAGAATAGCAAACCTGTTTACAAAATGTTGTTCATACACGAGACAAGCACATATCACAGTTCACGAGTGTTTCGATTAACCTATTAGTAAAAATGACCTAAGCTAGATAACAGCAACTACAGTAGTCCTTTTTCATTTCAAATTCTCAGTTGGTGTTCACAAGCAAACTTGTACAAAGAGTCTGAAAAATCCACACAGATACAATATGCCTGTACATTTGTATATGAGATATAGAACATTTTAATCTATAGCATAGTGTTAATCAATGAAAGAAGTTACAGGAATAAAAACAGCTTTATCATTAGAAAGTTTTCCCTACAAATACAAAACCTAAAATTACTCAAGCTTAGGAAATTATCTATGAAGTATCTGAAACTGTATGTAAATACAGTAAGAAACTACAATGCCAGTTACAGTAAGAACTTACATTCAAAGCAAATAATTATACAATTATATGATACATGTACAAAGGAGTTTCAAAACAGTTTAAAAGATTATCTTGTATTAATTTATTTAAAAAAATATTTGGTATATTAAAAAGTGTGTATAGAGCTTCAAGTCACCCATTTAACTGCTAAGACTCATTTGTATTTAACGAGCAGAAGAATGTACAAAATCCCACCTAATTTATGGTGTGACTCTAAGGCTAAGCTACTCTCCTAAAAAATGCTAAAATAGAACCTTTGATTTCCTCAGAAATACATTCTTTCAATCATTTTTCAAATGATCAGGGAAGATCCATGTGTCTGAATTTTTTCTATAATTCTATCTTTCTTGCTTCCTCAGAGACACTATATTATTCTTCTAAGACTGGAACATGTGTGAACATGTTACCCTCACTGCTTCTTTTCCAGACAATAACCCATAAGAGAACCAATCTATTGAGAAATGATGTAGGCTACTCCTATAATGTGTCCTTATTCTCCTGCATTTGGTTAGATGAAAATTGCCAGACAGTGAAGACTTTGATGATCCTGACTGTCCAGGAGTTGAAAAATGTTGTTACCTCCAACATGTATGAGGAAGAAGCACATACCCAAATGCTGAGAAAAAAAATAATAAAAAATTAAAGATTAATTAATTCCCTTTGAATTTATTATCTCTTGTAATAATAATCAGTCATATATTAGTCACTCTGACCCTTTTGCTGGCTCTGTCTCTTGCACTTGGTATATGTCTTGCTTGTCTTCCTTTCCAACTGTCTCCAAGTTAGAGTGTGTGAGTTACTTCATGTCTTATTCTTATGCAGTGGGATCTTAATAGGCTTTGTTCAAACCATGTTGGAAAAGAATTTGATACCTAATTCTTCTTATACTATTAAGTATGATGTCTGTCACTCAATTTTTTCAAAGCTGAGTGTGTGGGTATGAATGGGGAAATTTAAATTTAAAAGTTTTAGAAAAGTGATTTCTGCAGACAATGGGTTTGACAATATATATACTTTCAGTAACACTTCACACACGCACACACTACAGATGCTGAGTTGTCTTTAAATGAACATTTTTAGTGGGCAAGGGAATGTTTTCCAGCATTTCAGTCATGAAAACTCCAGCTGTGTTTATAGGCATGCAAATGTGAGCTGTCAATTTCATTGCATATCTTTGCATTTCTTGTCCTGAGCTACTTAATACAATCAAATTACTGTTTTATTACTTGGAAAAGAGGCCAGACTGTGATTTAGAAAACAAATGAGTGTTGATGTTCCCTTTTCTCTGAATGGCTCTTTGATTTTTTTTTTTTTTTAAACCATTATGAAGGATTTTGTGATTTATCAGGCATCTATACGTTAGTTTAATACAATATATGGATATTGTCACAAAATTGAAGTTCTGACTGTGACCCCCTTCCTTGATAATTTTTTCAGTGCCTTTACTGCAAATAGTTCATTAGTATCCAATAGTCTATAGTCCCATGTAGTATAACATACAGTGATTTTCTGTCTGTCTTCTACAAAGGAATCTCAAGGCTTCTCATAGACATTGTTAAAATACAGTCATAATGTTGTAGTTGTATAGTACTTCTTCAGGGAACTGAAATCACATCACACAGCAGTTCACAAGGAAGTTGCTCCTGTGGTAAAAACAAAGGTTTTGCTGAGTGTCCAGGAGAAAAAGAGAGTTTATGTCCAGTAGAGGGAGAAAAGGAGAGTTTATGTCCAGTGGAAGAAGGGGCAGGCAACTCAGGAGAGTGCAAGGAAGTTGTCAGCATATGCAGAGAAAAAATCAGGAAGGCCAAAGCCCAGTACAAGCTCAACCCGGCCACTATGGTTAAGGAGAACAAAAAAATGTTTTATAAATAAATTCAAGAGGAGAGCAAAGGAGAATCTCCATCCATTACTGGATGCAGGGGGGAACATGACTGTAGAGTATAAGGAAAAGGCTGAGGTTCTTAATGCCTTCTTTGCATCTGTCTTTACTAGACAGACCACTTATCCTTGGGGTACTCAGCCTCCTGACCTGGAAGTCTGTGACAGAGAGCTGAAGAAACTCCCACAGTTCAGGTAGAAACAGTTAGAGACCTGCTGCTCCACCTGTACTGTCACAAGTCCATGGGACCAGATGGGATACACCTGAGGATGTTGAGGGAGTTGGTGAATATGATTACTGGGCTGCTTTACATCATCTATAACAAATTGTGGTTGTCTGGAGAGGTCCTGGATGACTGGAGACTTGCTAAGGTAATGCCTGTCTATACGAAGAGTTGTAAGGAGGAACCAGGGAACTACTGTCAGTCTGATCGCGGTGTCAGGGAAGGTTATGGAACAAATCGTCCTGAGTGCAATCACACAGCATGTACAAGACAACCGGGGGATCAGACCCAGTCAGCATGATTTCATGAAAGGCAAGTCCTGCTTTACCAACCTCATCTCCTTCTAGGACCAGGTAACCCACCTGGAGAATGAGGAAAAGGCTGTTGACATAGTCTACCTAGATTTCAGCAAAGTCTTTGACACAGTCTTCTCCTGGAGAAGCTGGTAGCCCATGGTTTGGACAGGTATACTCTTTGCTGGTTAAAAACTGGCTGGATGGCTGGGCCCAGTGAGTAGCGGTGAATGGAGTGAAATCCAGCTGGTGACTGGTCACAAGTGGTGCTCCCCAGGGGTCAGTGTTGGGGCCCATCCTCTTTAATATCTTCAGTGATGATTTGGATGAGGGAATTGAGTGCACCCTCAGTAAGTTTGCAGATGACACCAAATTGGGGGGAAGCGTCAATCTGCTGGAGGGTAGGAAGGCCCTGCTGAGGGATCTGGACAGGTTGGGTTGATGGGCAGAGGCCAGTGGGATGAGGTTCAGTGTGGCTAAGTGCTGGGTCTTGCACTTGGAGCACAACAACTCCATGCATTGCTACATGCCTGGGGCAGAGTGGCTTGAAAGCTGTGCAGGGGAAGAAGATTTGGGGATGCTGATTGATGCTTGCCCGAACATGAGCCGGCAGCGTGCCCAGGTGGCCAACGGCATCCTGGCTTGAATCAATGTATAGTGTAGACATCTGGGCCAGGGAGGTGATCGTCCCCCTGTACTCAGCTCTGGTGAGGCCACACCTCGAGTACTGTGTTCAGTTTTGGGCTCCTCAGTACAAGAAGGACATTGAGCCCCTGGAGCATGTCCAGAGAAGGGCTACGAAGCAAGTAAAGGGTCTGGAACACAAGTCCTGTGAAGAGTGGCTCAGGGAACTGGGATTTAGTCTGGAGAAGAGGGGGCTCAGGGGAGACCTTATTGCTCTCTCCAACAACTTGAAAGGCAGTTGTGGGGAGCTGGGGGTCAGCCTCTTCTCACATATAATTAGTGAGGGGACTAGAGAAAATGGCCTTAAATTGTGTCAGGGGAGGTTTGGGCTGGAAATTAGGCAACATTTCTTTTCAAAAAGAGTGGTCAGGCATTGGAACGGGTTGCCCAGGGAGGTGGTGGTGTCACCTTCCCTGGGGCTGTTTAAGGAAAGGTTGGATATGGTACTTAGGGACATAGTTTAGTGGCTGATATTAGTAGTAAGGGGATGGTTGGACCAGATGATTTTATAGATCTTTTCCAAACTTAATGAATTTTCTATGATTCTAAGATTAAACCAGCAACTTACAGAAACCCGAAAAAGTCTACTTAACGGAAAAGGGTTTGGTTCCAAAAGCTGGCATCTGTTTTATGCTACATTGTAGCAATTAGAAAATATTGCAGTTTTTCTGGATTCCCAATGAAAACAGCTACAAGACTACATGATTTTTATCATCTCATTGTGATAACGTTACAACAGGAACAGCTGTTAACTTTGCTTGTTTCCTGATTTTTGGCATAGATTCCAAATAGATCTGGTACTGCCCCTAAGTAGCATAGGTGTATATGGAATAGCTAGGACATTTTAGAAGGATCTGATAAATTTCAGATTGACAATCAGTGACAATCAGATACATGACTTGAAAGAATCATAGACTGTTAACTATTTTTTTTTTTCCTACTAATAAGTGTGTTATTTTTTTCCCTAGGAAAAAAAAAAAAGCTCAATCTTATTTAATAATTTGTCAAAAAGAGCAAAATAGATTTGATAAACAGTTTAGAAAACATATTTTAAATAGATTTTATTAATATGATGATTTAGTTAACTGGGCAATGGAGGAAAAATAAAAAGTTTAGCAGAAGGTAGATCTTAGAAGTCGCCTTCCAGTATTTCTGTCTACTTTCCCTCTTAGGTTCCAGAATGCTCACTCTAAAGAAAGCTGTGGAGGAAAACCTTTAAAACAATAAAGGAATCTCTTTCAAATTTCATGTCCACTAAGAAATGTGACTTGTTTGTTTTCCTTGAGGCAGAAAAGTGCAAAGAAAGCATAAGAAATAAAACACATGATGTGATAGATGCTGTTCAGGGTGCCTCTGAGTAGGCACATACCTGATAACAACCTGGAGCAGGACAAAATACCTGTTTAATGGGTTGGCCGTAACCCATATGTCTTGTTTGTTCTTGTGCTCTGAGAGATATGTGATACTTTCCCTATGGCAGCAAGAAGGGAGAGAGAAGACTAAACCTCCAAAAATGTTTCATGGTGCTAAGCTGGGAACCACTGCTATTCATGGATGCTTCCCTAACAGTGGCATTGTTGTCTTCATTCTGCATTTTCATCAGCTATGTTAAATGCCATAAAAAAAAAAAATAAAAAAAAAAATCCATCTGCAAGCCAACACTGGTACCTGTGCAACAGTTTATGTTGTAAGGCGAAGAAAGATTCCAAGAGAAATAATTCTTTAATCTGGCATTTTAAAATTTAAAAAACAGATAACAAAAAACACATTCCAGCACAAACCAAGGTTAAGTACACCTAAACTGCTTCTAACAGATTGACTGTGACAACATATTATACATGAGAATGGGCTTAGTCCAATTCTAATCACAACAGAAGGCTCAAACCATAGATAGAAGTTTTAGTGATGATCATTTTAAGAGAATGTAAACTTCCACTGCAACTGAAAGGGATAATAAAATTCCACTTCTAGTGTAACAATGATGTGCTGAGTTTCAGATTTACAAATATATGATTTGTACAGGAAGTAGCAGTATATTTCTAAAGCTGAATGAATGAATCCCTCTGTTGAGAAATTTTACAGGACACACCTTTATCAGAATTGAGACACTTTATGGAGATGGGTCTGTTTCAAGAAACATTTAAAGAGTTTCAAAGCATATATTTAAACATTTTTGTTTAACATTGAAAATGGTGAATTAATTTCTCAATAATGATTAATTTCAATATTAAAGAAGTATTTTAATGCATTTTGACAATATTTATACGACACAAATATGCAATGATTCTGAATTTGAGGAATCTATTTTCCATAGCAAAATCTGAAATATTAATCTTTAAGTTCATTCTTCAGAGAAATCTGTTAAGATTTTTTTTTTAAATTTATGTTTTTTTATATTAGCTTTAATCATATGTTTTTAGACAATTTTCTAATACATTTTTTTCTTGGGAACACAGACACTGATTATTAATTCAACAATTCAAAATGTACTATTTTTTACTGACTCAGTTTGAATCTTTCAGTTTTAGAATCAACAAGCAGTCAAAAATGATCTGTAAGAAATTTCCAGATTCTTGGGTCTCAGCATCCTCACTGCTGAGACTCATTGCCTGTACTCACCAGAAACAGCCTTCAAGCCTCATATTCACATATGAAGTTTGAACATGTCTATGCTTAAGTAGATCTGTTCTATTAGCATCATGAGGATCTGATTTGTAACCCAGAATATAAACCATTTTGTAGAATCATAGAATGGTTTGGGTTGGAAAGGACCTCAATGATCACCTAGTTCCAACCCCGGTGCCATGGGCAGGGACACCTCCCACCACACCAGGTTGCCCAAAGCCCCATCCAGCCTGGCCTTTAACACTTCCAGGGATGGGCATTCACAACTCTGGGCAAGAGAGAAGAATTGAGAGAGAATTTCATGACATCACATTATTGTACAAGTCTTTTTTTTTTTTAAAAATTATTTTTTTTCCCTGCTGTCTTTGAGAAACAATAGAGAGTTCCAAACAAAAATACAGCAGGTACAATACTTACATGCTTCAGGCAATCATCTTTTAAAACAACAGAGAATTTATGAAGTTCTTCATTGCAAGGGTCACATCCAAACAAAGCAAAATCCCATTTCATGATTCCAGATCAGGACTATAGACTACTCTTTTGTTTTTCTATTATTTTATAACTACAGTGACTTCACTTTAATTTATTTGAATCTAAATAGAAAGTCCTGCACAGCTCATGGTCTTTTACATGAATCTAGTTCTAATATGATAGTTTATGTGTTGCAAAATCCTAGCTGGCATCTCTCGAAATTTGGGATTGCTCCAGATTAAGATCATAGAGTGTCCTGCAGGACAGGCAGCCATTACAACTATACATATGGTTTCTCCAATGCTGAAAGGTGAGAAAGCATCGGATAAAAAGAGAACCAAAGCAATAAAATTTGTAATGTACAGGATGAGGAAAGAAAAGACTGACTTGATAGCACCAATATGGGCCTCTTGGCTAGGATCCCTGAAACCAGTTGCATTATTTTGCATCTGCCTGGTGTGTCTCCAGAGAGACTTAATCAGCAGGATACTTGAAACAACAAACATTATTAAAGGTAAAGCTATACCAGCATTACAGAGAAGGATCAATAATAACAAACTAGTTTTCATTGTGCCTCTCCTTTCTGAAGAGTTTCTCATGGTTAAAGGAGTAGTGAAGTTGTTGTGCACATTGTAGATATCCCAGGAAAAAGGCAGAGAGATTACAAAGGAGAAAAGAGATGACATTATCAGCATCCAAGGCATGAAACTGGATAACCTTTGCTTCAGCCAGATGAAGAATGATTGAGTAAAACTGGCAACCTTGATACAATAGAAGACACTAAGCCAGGCAGCAAACCAGAGGCTGGAGTAGTTCAGAAACACAAAAACTGTCTTGAAAGTTACATACAACTTTTCTTCATAATAGGAGGCTTCACAAAACAGACTTAGAAAGAAATCCAGCATCATCCAGGACTGCAAAAATAATCTGGATAAACTCAGAAAAATCATAATCATATCATAGGAGGACAATATTTTGCTCCTGATGCAGCTAGTTGAACTGACAGCCAAAATAGTTGCATTTCCAAGAAGTCCTGTCATTGATTCAATTATAGCAATTATTAGGCATATAAGAGAAAATAAATCGAACATATTGGACATATCAAGAACTCACAATTTTTACTCAGCTTTTCATAGGCTCCTGAAAGATCTAGACATACAGAGCAACATTACACCCAACTTAGCACTTGTCCATCTATTTATCTCAGAGGAAGAACTCTCATAACAAGTCATTAAATATTTATGCTATTTTACATTTATTTGATGATTAATAGCCCAGCTGATCTCTAAGCATGCAAATTGGATAAGTATTCAATTACTGTCTTTTCAGTTTAGAGAAAGGATTTGCATTTAAAGGGCTCAGATGGATTTTTAAGATTGTGTTGTAATCCGGTTGTCACAGAGCCCTCTGAATTTATGTATGTAAAGATGGAGAAAAGTTTCAAATGTGTGCATTCTCTCTCATGAGAGGGTTGCACCCCATATGCACATGTTGGGGTAGAAAAAAAGATCATTTCAATATTAGAAAGTGCAAGAAATGTAAGACTTTTTCAAAAAGTATACAGTAAACTCTGTGTAGGAGAGTATCTATTATCTCTTTCACTTCCTTGAGAGAGATTTGGGCATTTTCTTCCCTTTTCTTCCTTTGTGTCTGTCTTCAGTGATCACTGGGAAACTGTGTGATTTCTCTTGTGCTGGCAGAGGAAGAGGAGACACAACAGATATCCCAAGATCCTAACGCTATGAAACACAGATGTTTAGGATTGTGCAGTAGCCAAGCTGTTTTTTTTTTTTTTTTCTTTTTTTTTTAACTACAGTTTTGATCTGAGGTGGCTGAAGTGCCACTTTATATGCCTATATTTGTATTTTATATCTAATGCCTAAACTTCTCCCTGAATTGCATATTTTCTTGATGTATCACTTCTTAGTTTATAAGAAATATTTACCATGGACTCTCTTCATTAAGAAATAAAATAGATGTCCTTATACTAGAGCATCAGATCAGCTCTTTATATATATCAGATACATTAAAATGGTTATCACAAAGTGGATTATCATGTTTTTCTCAGGTGTGTAGAAATTTTTAAACATTATAATTATCATTATATGCTTGTTCTGAATGCCACAAATTATAACCATTAATTTGTAGGAAGATATGAACAGGGAAAATGAAAATTATTTGTTCTACTGTCCTACGAAAAAATACCAAATTCACCTTTGGTATGTGTAGTCTGGACATGTACAAAATTAAGTTTGGGGAAATGGCGCAAGTGTTAATAGAGTCAATGTCTTGCTCCAATATGGAAATTGCATACTTTCAAAAATCTGTTACGCTTGCTAAAAGAAGTGAATTCAAACACTTTCCAGATACAAGAAGAAAAATTGTAAAGGTTCTTCTTCTGAGTGGACAGGTTTGTGTTTAGTGATAAAGCTTGGGAGGGATGTTTTATATGTAGGATAGAACACTGAGGAAAGAGCACAAAGCCTTTTTAGAAATGAAGTCACAGAAATTTCTGTCAGTAACATGGTAGATGTGGGCAGTTATGAAGGCAAGTTTTTTTGAAATATTTTGTCAAAACTGTTTCTTTATGTAGTGTGAATTTACAAATTTACAAATATTTTAATGTAATCTATGTTTGCCTAGGACAGTGGTCTCCAAACTTTTTTGATTGTGCACCTACTTGTACTCTACTGGTAAAAAATTTTTGAGCATGCAATCCCTGATATATGCACATTTATTGTTAAAGAATATAAATGTAGTATTGTGCATGTGTATGTATTATGTACATATTATGCCCATTTGCATAATAAAACATACAAAAATAGAAAAAGATTAAATAAAAATATTTTATTTTTATTTTACTTGATTTCTTAATGGTACAAAACTTTTTTTTTTTTTTTCACCAAAATATTAACAAATTTTATTAGTGAGAGTAATGTGATTGAATATGGTTCATACAGTGATCTTTGACTGCAGTTACTAAATCATAATACTGATTTTTCAATTCCACTCAATATTTATGCAGTCGTTTTTGCTGTAATTCAGCTAATAGATTTCGATCTTCCCTGACATCAGTCAGTTGTTCTTGCAAATTAATTGCATTTTTGTATCTTTAATAAATGGGTTCAAAATACACTGAAACTTTTCTGTGGAAGGAAACAGGTTAGAAATTTGTTTTTAAGTTTTTTACTTGTAGAGATATGAGAATTTTTATAGGTAGCCCAAATCATTTTCAACAAGAAAATCATAAAATCTCCACAGCACAAGATTCTTTTGACAAACACTTACTTCCTCACTCGTTGTTAAAATGTCACTTTAACCTTGAAGGGACAGATTAGATATATTTATTTCTCTAAAAATATCTGCTGGGTAGCATACTACTGACTGCCACTTGTCATCACAAAAAAGGTCAGTAGATTCATAACACATTTTTAAAAAGAAAAACGTGTTAAAAATGTCTTTAAATTTGACATCTCTTTTAAGCCCTTTGACATGAAATAATGAATGAAACTCTGAGTGGTACAAAACATCTTTATGGTCATCCCTATCCGGAATACAAAGCATTGTAAAGTTTCTACTGTTTTAAGGTTTGTTTTTTATAAAATTAGCCACACTGATGACATCCTGTGTACTTCTGGCTCCCATTTCTTTGCTGCAATAGTTTGCCTCCAAAACACGCAAGGAGCATGCCCAAGATCATAAAACCTGAAACCCTGAACATGACACCAACTAGGAAGCCAATCATTCACCTGATGTGCCTGCTGCCTCCTCCTTGGGTTCCAGTCTCCAACTGTGAGGACTGAAGAGAACACTACTTGTGCTCCTGACATAAAGTCCCTTCAGGTGTTTCAGTCTCCTTTTTGTGGCCTCAGCTGTGCCTACAAGAAAGAGCGGGAACAAGTCTGTCTTGACCAAGCTCAGCCTGTGCCAGTGCATAACACAACACGCTGATCTCTTGCTTGGATTCCTGGATGCATTGCAGCCTGTCGAACTCCTCTCATGACCTGGCAACTTGCTCAGAGTTCATCCACCTGGTCACACTTGCACCCATGACTCCCAACTCTGCCTTCAGGCCCTATGGGGACATTCAGATATTGGAATTCCCAGCAAAGGATGGTCTGGGCAGCTCTTTCAGTCCTTGGGAGGTCTGTCTGGATAGAGACGTCTGCCAGGCTGGGTTGTGGCCCCTCTGTCTGGGTTTCAGTCTCAACCTGGCAGGTGAGGCAGGTGGACACCATTTTTTCCTCACTGGAAAGCCACTTCTTGATACTTCCAGAATAGAGATCTGCCTGCCTACAGCCCTCCCTGCTCGCCCTGGCATGCAAAATGCCATGCCAAAAAAAAAAAACAAAAACACAAAGAATGAAACATTTGTGTTAAAGTTAGCACTGATCATATACTCTGTCTTCTCCCTTATCTACTAGAAAATCACTCATGGGACTAGTGACAGAATACTAACAGTAGTCTCAGTCATCTAATGAGTTTGTTCTCAGGGACATTCTCACCTCTTTAATATCGCTTTCTTTTCCAGCTACAGCTGTTCCACAGTGTTATTAAATACACATCTAAACACCGGCTTGCCATGAGGCTGCCTACACTCCTACAGTTTCTTTTGTTTTATGGAATCATCTTGCATATGCCTCCTGAAAATAAGAAAACCTTTCTAGGCCTCTAAAGCTAACAACAGGATGGCTAGGGGGGGTGGTTTTACCCAGCTGGGCAGCCAGACTCCATCCCAACCACTC
>NC_048893.1:80299287-80329944 GCF_011077185.1 Oxyura jamaicensis | reverse complement strand
GTTGGGTAGGACTGGCCCTAGAATTGGGCCCTGGGCAATGCCACAGGTGACTGGCCATCAGCCAAATAAAAGGCTGCCGCACTATGAGCTCTGCTGCTCAGCCAGTTAATCACTCATCATATTATGAACCTGTTCATCTCAGAATTGGAGAATTATGCTGAAGGCCACTGTGAGGGATGGTATCAAAAGCCTTACTACAATCCAGAAAAACTTTATGCACCGCCTTTGCTTCATCCATTAAGTGGGTGATATTGTAGAAAATTGAACTACTAAGACATGACTTTCCCTTCATGAACCCATGTTGATTATGCCTGTTAACAGTTTTATTCTTTGAATGCCTTTCAGTAGCACAGAGAATAATCTTCGCCATTATTTTTCTAGGCAATGAGGTTAGACTAACAGGTCTGTATTTTCCTGGGTCTTCTCAGAAGCCCTTCTTGTAGCATGAGAAGACCCATCACAGCAACGTTGTAGAACATAGGCTTACTTCCAGTCAGACTGGACCTTCCCATACTCCCAGGATCTTTGGTAGATTGTTGAGAGAGCTCTAGTTAGGATCTTCTAACTCCTTCAGTACTCTAGGCTGAGTTGCATCAGGTGATGCAAATATTCAGCTGATAAAACAGTTCCCTTACAATTCTATTTGCCACAAATGAAAAGTCATTGCTTCCCAGTTATGTTTGTCCAACTTAGAGGACCAGGCAGCCGAAGACCTATCATAAATACTAAAAACTGGGAAAAAAAAAAAAAAAAAATATGAAAAAAAAAAAAAGACTTTAAATGCCTCAGCTGTTTCCTCATCCTAGTAGAAAAGATGCAGGAGGTAAGGTTTCCTCTCCTAAGTCATTACAGAACATAATAGCATTGCATAACTGCTGCTTATGATTTCCAGTGGAGAGCGTGCTCTTGAGTAGCATTCTGCTGCAACAGAGTTTGTTGAATAGTTAAGCAGGAAAGTGACAGTGTTATGGAGAGAATCAAGATGCTAAAAATTTTATTTACTCCAAAATTCATGTTTTCCTTTGGAGAGAATGTGGATTCATTTCACATAGGTGCACTCTCTGTGCCTGTGTTCTGAGATATCCAAGTATTTTATCCAAAATTATGCGATTCACACTTCATAAAATCTGCTTGTCTGTGGTCATTAACAGAAGCTGTGTAACTCAGACACTGTAGTTATGTGCCTTTTCAAGCAGATCCTTCTGCATCTGGCAAACTCAGGGTAAGGACAAAACACATTTTCATCTGGCTGCAATAAGCCAAGTAAGCAAGCATACCTTATCTGTCCCAAACTACAAGCGGATATGCAAGTCTTTTTCATGTCAGGTGCCACTGGTCAGTGGAATATCTGTATATACATTTAAGCCTTGAGAAAGGTCTACCCTGGAGGAATGTGTGTATTGTTAGTATGCAATAATGTCTTTATTGAATATACAGCCTGTACAGCTCTGGGAAACTTGTGAGGTGAATACATGAATTGTCCACATATACATGAATACAGTGCTGTTTAAGTAAAGTTGCTTTTTTTCTGTAAGCATGTAAGTTTCTTTGAAGACACTCTTATCAACTACTTAAAGACAAAAAGTTTCCTTGTTTTCTAACTACTGAGGTAGAAAGAGTTGTTGGCAGTGTGTGTGGAGGGAGACGTCATAAGTAATCCTTATCAATTGATTCCCTTCTTATCTTTAAGGCACAGATGACTGCTCTGCACTCCTAAGCCCACAAGTTAGTGAGAGGACCTCTAGCTTTTTTCTTTGTGACAGAATCCCCAACTTCTTTCTTTTCTCTATATAGTGTGTTAGGTTTTCCACATGTAACACTGATCAGCACAAGAATAAAGTGTTGGATATGCCTTCCAGCTGTCACACAAAAATGGCAATTATCTTTCAGATATCTCCTTGATTCTTATTCATAACAATGTGGAATTAAGTGCATTGATATGTATTTAGCAGATATTGTTACAATACAATCAAGATGGTTGTTAATCTAGGAAGACTTCAAAAAAGTATTTTCTCAATATCTGTCCTGAAGGGACATTGAACTGGAGTTGTAGACTAATTTTTACCTGTGGCAAATTCAGGATAAGATCTGTGCTTGTGAGAGTAAAATAAAACTAAGCCTTATAACCTAAACTCTGAATGCTAATGTGTGAGGTGAAAAGGGCCTTGAATTTCAGAGATTATTGGTCTAATAAGCAGAAAAAAATAAATTTCAGGTATAGATTATGTTGTTTTGATGATGAATCACTAAAAAACTATAATTTGCAATCACTATGACTCTAAAAAGGGTCAATTTCAATTACAAGACTTCAAGCTGGCTTTTTAAATCAGTTGTTCCCTGGAAAATCCATGTTAAACTGTGATGAAAATGAACATAAGGAGAGTCATATTGGAAGGAAAAAGGAGATTTGGGAATTGAGTGTGCAGGAATAAATAACAGAAATTGCAACGGTCTCATGTTAACCACTGTCAAATACTGCCACAGAATGCTTGTGTTCCAGAAAAAGAGTTTGTGAATGCAAAAATAAAGCAATTAGTTTAGTTTCTTAGGAAGTACTGCAAATCCTTAGGAATCTTTTGGGGGCTGTACTACATGAAGGATGAAAGTTGAGCAGGACCGTATCCAGGAAAAAGAAGCAAGCCCAGAAGAATTTTGCAAGAAAATTGATGACTTAGAAATGGGTAATTGACCTAGACTAGGTACTAAGCATAAGTTAATCCATTTTTAAAACAAACTGCTAACACTAAGCAGCAGAACAGAAGCACATAAGTGTTTTACACTGTCTGAAGACAAGGCAGTTAAAAGGAAATGAGTGATAAAAGCATTCAAATTGCATGGATGTGTACTTCTTGCAAGTGTTTGAACTTGAGTACATGCTATCTTTAGCTATTCCATTATTTACTAAATTCACTTGAGTCATGGCTGTTACAGTGCAATAGACAATTACAACTGAGAAGCTTTCATGTCAACATTTATGTTTTAACTGTATTGTCAAAAAATAAATTATGCAAAACCACAATATTTACAGTTAAATTAGGTAACATATAAATTCCATAGCTACTGGCTATAGTTTAGCAGGTGTCAGCAAGAACACTGTTTTTCAGTATTGTTTTGGACAGTATATCCATATGATTTAACAATAGTTACAGCTGTGAATCTGTGTATCTAATGGTCTTTAGTCATAGAAATTCCTCCTTCTATCCAATACCCAGATCTGCTGTCCCTATTTGCATTTTAGATCATACTTAACATTACTTTGCAATGTCACAAATAATATTTGTGAAATACAAAGAAGATAGAAATATGTATGTATATATATATATATATATATATATAAAAGACCTTATCTTTCCTGAGCAGAGCCCTCAATTTCCTCTGCTTCCACAAATTTGTCATTTCATGTTCATATGTCCATACTCTTTTAAGTTAACAGCAGGATCCAAAAGAAACTCACAAGGGCTAAAGAAAGAAAACTTGTGGGGTGAGGTTAAGAGTTTAGTAAGTGAAAAAGGAAAAAAGAAAAAAAGAAAAAAGAAAGAAAAAAAAAAAAAAAAAAAAAAGCACAAATCAAAACAAGTGATGCAAAAAGTAGTCACTCACCACCAGCTAATCAATGTTCAATGATAGACCAGGCAACACCCTCCCCCCCCCAAACAGTTTTGTGTGTGCGTGTGTACTACATCATGTGGTACAGAATATCCCTTTGCACAGTTGGGATCAGTTGTCTTGATGTGTCCCCTCCAAGCTCCTTGTGCGTCCCCAGTCTTCTCACTTGCAGGGCAGTGTAAGAAGCAAAAAAGCCCTTGATGTCATGTAAGCACTGTCCAGAAATATCTAAAATACTGGTGTGGTATTAGCATTGTTTTAATCACAAATTCAAAGCATAGAACCATACATGCTGCTATGAGGAAAACTGACTCTATCCCACCCAAAGCCAGGACACCTTTTCATCCTCTTTGATATATCCAGGTATTGCACTGTCCTTTAGAGATTAAGGTCTAAATTTAGGATTATGGAGATTTCAAGTTCCACTCTTATCTTTGATTCATAATGTGTGATTGTGAATGATATGCTACCTTATCAGTTCATTTGTAAAATGTATTTTTTTGCATCTGTCCAGCAATGTGGTATATTTTGGAAAACAAATAACTTTCTGGCTATAAGGCATTATTAAGTACTGAAGACTGAAGTAAAGTCAAAAGACAAATTAAACAGCCTAATTAGCAAAGGAAGATTGTGTCCCAGACTGATGAAATGGAAATGAATCCTTTTCAGTAGACTACTATGTAGTTAAATTAGTAAGTTGTACTTTCATTAATTTCTCAAAAGCAAGATCAGCTTTCCCTGTGAAACTCCTGTGACATTCGTGTTCTAGCTCTTCTAAAAAGCTTGCAAAGAGAATATGTATTATCTTTTTTTCCTAAGTTTTATCCCTTTAATCATATGAAAGATCCAATTTTGTTATTATGAAGCCTGCCACTCCTTGCTCTATCCATAATATAGATGGAAAAAAGTTTATTTCTGTATTTTCAGAGTTATCTTTGGAATATACTTTTTAAGAACAGCACTGATATTATTCTTTATACCATCAGATGTAAGAAGATAGTACTGGTATGGACTCATTGGTGAAGTTCCCTGTAATGCAGATTGTCATTCCCTTTGAGCTGCTCCTGGTGTTTTGGCTGCCTGGGTTTTGGCTGCCTAGGTTCAGGTCCAATTTTCACAGTTGGGCTTGTACCCTTATTTTGCTTCTAAGCTGGGATCTCACCCTTGGTCTCTACTTGAGCTATGTTACAGGTATGCCTATGCTTTTATATGTGTTTAGCTGATCCAGGTACTTGATCCTAACCTGTGGACTTGACTTTTTGGCCTGATCTTGGTTCTGCCTTGTCTGGTGCTCTATGGACTTGTCTGGCAATCACTGGACTGCTGGCTGACCCTAGTTACTATCACAGAGCTTAGCTGCTATCCTTGCTCATATACTCTTGGACTGTATACCTTACAGTGCTGTTACTGTTCTTGCGTACCTTGTGGTGACACTAACTTCCTGGCTCACCTTGCCTTATGGAAGAGCCTCTTCTGCTGTTCCCTGATGCAAATACATGCTTCATCCATACTTATCCTTCTGTGACTCATCAGGACTTGAAGAATGTTGAGTAGCTTTTGGAATAGATGACCTGCTAGTATTTTCTCTATGAACAGTGTATGGGGACACATAATTTTTTAATTGCTTCCATGCAGATGGGGAGTTCAGGTTGGGCTAATGTACATATGACCTCTGTGTTGTTGTTTACTCATGGGTAGATAGACTGAAGGAAAGCCTGGGAGATCTCCGGGATATCAATCTTATGCACTATGGACTTCAAAATGGCTGCCTAGCAATAAGCACCAAGATAGTGAGGCTTCACAACGCAGTGGAGGACTTTCTCCACAGGTGTTAGCACCCAGAATGTGGTATGGTGACACATGACAGTAGGCACTAGAACATTGCATAGAACCTTGAAGGTGACCTTCCTTACGTCAAAATTCTATATTTTCTGTTGGTCCATCCAGGTGCGCAACACCTGGATATTACCCCAAGTAATGGAGGGTCATTTTCTGCAGAGCGAAAAAAAATTATCTGTCTTCATCATCTCACTTCCTGGAGGAAAAGACTGGTTAAGGTTTTCCTAGATGCTTCCTGAGCACGAATGTAATTGAGAATACAGCAGCAGTAGAATCAAAACCAGCAGCCAGAATAGCAGCAGTATCTGTCAGCTTGTTAGTCAGTTGCTAGACAGGGTAATCTTGGTCTGGCTTTTGAGGTGTGTAGTGAGTATTTGCATATGAAAAGTTTTGTAGCAGATCATCAGGGCAAGAGAAAGTTGATGAAATAGCTATAAGATCTGTAATTTGCTTGTTGCATAGGGGACGAATTAGAATATACTAGTAGTCAACAAAAACTAAAGATTATTTCTCTCAGCAATTTGGTGACATGAACTGTGTCCAGCTCAATAAATGTACAAATAATTTAAACCATTAAAATGGCACTGCAGTATGTTAATAACTGTATTAACAGATTATAAATTGTTACATAATTTCATTGAATGTTGAAATATCACCATCATAGACGGTATTTATAATACTTGATAAAAGCAGCATTTAAGCCTACTATTTTTCTTAATTTAACAACTCTACTGCTACAGCTTGATGAATCCATTAGCCTGTCAGAGGCATGGAACAGGATCTGTTTTCCTGAGGTTGGTCTGGTCATGAAGCAGAGCACATACTCCTTACACATCTACAGAAACACAAACAAGCACACACAGTCACCACACGTAGAGCAGTTTTAAGAAAGTGAAAAACCCACTGCACAACAGCAGCTGGGAGAGCGAGGAGAGAGAAACAACCCTATAGACACCAAGGCCAGTGAAGAAGGAGGGAGAGCAGTTGCTCCAGGCACCACAGCAGTAGTTCCCTGTGGCCTATGATAGAGCAGGATGTTCCAATGCAGCCCATGGTGTAGTGCAACAGAGCAGATCTCCATGCTGCATCCGGTGGAGGAGCCCACGGTGGAGCACATGGATCTGACCTGAAGGAGAGCCTAAGGATAACCCCTGCCAGAGCAGAATCTGAGCCAGAGCTGCAGCCCATTGAGAGGAGCCCACACATGAGCAGATGGTCTGGCAGGAGCTGCTGACTGTGGGGGACCCATGTTGGAGCAGTTTGCTCCTGAAGGATAGACCCCATGGCACAGACCCATATTGGAGCAGTTCTTGAAGAGCTCCACGCAGGAAGCCCACGCAGGATCAGTTCAGGAAGGACTGCATCCTGTGGGAGGGACTCCATGCTGAGCAGGGGCAGAGACTGAGCGTGAAGGAGCAGTGGGGACAAGGCATTATGAACTGACTGCAGCCCCCATTATGCATTCCCCTGCTCTGTTGGGGGGTAGGACGTAGAAGAGGGTGGATGGGGGCAAGGTGTTTTCAGCTTGCTTTTAGTTTCTCACTGTTCCAGTCTGTTAGTAATAGGCAATACATTATATTAATCCCTCTATGCTGAGTTTGCTTTGCCTGTGATGACAATTGTTGAGCGATCTCCCTGTCCTCACCTCAACCCTTGAGCCCTTTTCATCATATTTTCTCCCCCTTCCCTTTTGAAGAGGGGGAGTGAGAGAGTGGTTGGGATGGAGTCTGGCTGCCCAGCTGGGTAAAACCACCCCCCCTAGCCATCCTGTTGTTAGCTTTAGAGGCCTAGAAAGGTTTTCTTATTTTCAGGAGGCATATGCAAGATGATTCCATAAAACAAAAGAAACTGTAGGATGGTAGGCTGCCTCATGTCCAGCCGGTGTTTAGTATTGAATAACACTGTGGAAAAGCTGTAGATGGAAAAAAAAAAGGGGGGGGGGAGGGGGAGGATATGAAAGAGGTGAGAATGTCCCTGAGAACAAACTCATTAGAAGACTGGGACCATTGTTAGTATTCTGTCACTAGTCCCATGAGTGATTTTCTAGTAGATAAGGGAGAAGACAGAGTATATGATCAGTGCTAACTTTAACACAAATGTTTCTTTCTTCATTTTTTTTTTTTTCTGTTTGTCTCATTTTTCTCTCCTCAGACCTGTGACCAGGAACTGAGAACAGGTGCAAAGAAGGAACGATGTCTTCAAGGGAAAAGCCTACTTCTGTGTGCACTTCTTCTCAGTACTCTCCTTGGTTTTACATTACTTATCACTTACATCATGATGACTTGTGGTCTAGGTATAATATGGGATATCCTTTTCCCTGCTTCCTCATACAATGTATTTGTAAGTCCCCTTCCTCTCCTATCTGCCTCCAATGCTTATTAGGCTTAGCATTTGTTTAAGAATCAGACTTTCAGAATCTTGAAGAAACATAAAAAACACCAGTTGTGAAAAAGGTAAACTCTTCTACCCCCTCCTTGAGTCATAGCAGGGATATATCCCCACATTCCTCCTCCTCCTCTGCCTGCCATTGAGTAAGCCCGGGTTCAGCTTTGTGTGACAGCAGCATTATATTGACAAGATGTTCTTCTTGAATCTTTTGTCTTGGCCTCCAGGTTGTATGACCCTGTAGTAACTTGCTGAAACTGGTGCAGAATTTGAGACTGTAGCTCCTCATCCACTTTTCCATTCCTGACTTAATAAGTCTGGGCTCCCCAGTAAAATAGGGACACAGAACTACTGGAGTGAGTTAAGAGAAGGGCTACGAAGATGCTTAGAGGACTGAAGCACCTGTTGTAAAAGGACACGCTGAAAGAAGGAGGACAATTTAGCCTGGAAAAGAGAAGACTGAGGGGAGACCTCATTAATGTATATAAATATCTGAGGGGAGGGTGTCAAGAGGTAGGAGCCAGCCTCTTTTCAGTTGTGCCCAGTGACAGTATGGGAGGGAACAGGCACAAACCCATTCCAGCCCCTGTGGTATGTTGGAAACCATTCATTATAGAGACCGAGGAAAGATATTGGTTAGTTTAGATCTTGCTTATTTTCACTCTGCATATCTCCTCCCATGAGAACTGCTGAAACCACAGAATGGAAAGTCTTACTTTGATTTACAAATGACTTACTTAACAGTTGAGCTGATCTGATGTTGATACAAGATACTCTGACCCAAAAAGAGAACACATACGCAGGGGTTCACAGCACCTTAGATAAGGGAAGGGGGGGGAGGGGAGAGGTGGGTGTTGATCCCCCTTTATCTGAGGATGGATACAAGAAACACTAGAAAGTTTTTGTTCTGTTTTAAGAAATGTCATTTCTGAGAAATGTTTGTTTCTTATGCTTGAACATCCCCCTCTGTGTATTAAACTTATCTCCTTACTTTATCTGTGCTATGTACTTTTTTTGCTCAATTTGTTGACATCATCAGCAGCTTCTTATCATTTGGCCAAATCACTGTGTGTTGTTTCAGAGAAAGCACATTGAGAAGGCAGATTAATCCAACCTGTTACTGCCTAGTTAGAATGGAGGGCACCACCTCTGGACTGACTACCTGTCTTTTATTTAAAGAATCTCCCTTACAAAGTGCAATGGCAGTCTTGCTGTGAAGTTAAAGACAGAACATGTATTGTTCCATCTTCAGCAAAAACTTACAAGGAATTCAACAGTCTGTATGCAAAGAGTTTGTACCAAAAATAAATCTGGGGGAGGGGAAAGGCATGTCCCACAGATAACACCTCCTTTTTTGTGTATGTTTGGAGTTGTTCTCACTGCCACTGCTCAGTTCTGTCTTGTTTACTTCTGTCCAGGATCATGTGATGCTGAGCTGCGGCTTGGACTGTTGTCCAGACTCCTGAATTCTAGGAATGATGCTGTAGACCCCTGTGAGGATTTCTACAAATATGCTTGTGGCAACTGGGAAGGCAATCATTCAAGCAGAACCACCGAAGAGTCACGAAATGTCTTTGATATGTTGTTGGAAGAAAACCAGCTTGTCCTGAAAAGGCTTTTAGGTAGAGGGAGATGGTTGTTATGTTGCTTTCAACATCTTCCTGGGTCAGAACTGAAAATACTTATAACATTCCTATCAGGGACGGAGTTCAGTCTCTTCATTTTCTGTTATCACAGGTATAGATATATTCTTGAGGAGAGGTCATATTAAAATAGTTGCATTTCAAACATTTCAGTTCTCCTTGTCAAGTGTAAGAGATGGAAGTCATACTTCAAAATTCAGGAAATTAAATCATTTTCCTACTTCCTTGTAAAAGTAGACCCTTTTTGCTGTGCATGTCTGAATGTGCACTCTGACCTCGTCCTGACTCCATGTGGGACCGAAACCTAGGTATGATTAACCTTTCTGTTGTGCTCCAGTCTCCATGCAAAGAAACTCACATATTTGGTCTCAAGAAGAGTCATAGCAAACACTAGAAAATCTCTTGCACTGGGTTAGTTGGCAAAATGTAGATATATTTACTAAACTGCTCTGAAAGTGCAAGGTGATATTTTCTTACAACCTTCCTCTGCTCAAATACTGCCCATCTTACTTTATTATAACCTTTATCATTCTTGTAGTTTTTCATATACTTTTTCTGTTTGTTCGTTTTCCTCAGAGGCCCCACAGTTTCAGATAAGAGGCTCAGCTAAAGAGAAAGCAATCCAGTTCTATCGTTCCTGCATGGATACCGAAAAGATAGAATCCCAAGGAAATCAACCATTGAAGGACATCCTAAATCAGGTGAATGTTTCTGCTACAACTTCTACATGCAGAAGATAATTCCTGTCGGAAAAAAAGGAAAGAGTGAAGCTTACGCCATGTGTTCCTGCATGGTGGAATTTTGCTAGCATTTGGTTTTGAAATAAGCTCATGGTTTGGAGCCTGACTTCTAAATGATAAATCTCGATTTGAATGCTGTTTAAAGATTTGGCTTTCTGACATCAGGTACATAAATCTGCCTTCATGACCTGACATTTTACAACTGTTCAACAACTAAGACTGCAAAGAGGGATCACTTAATCTTAGAAGTTCAGTTCAATACAATTTGACTCACAGATCAGGAAACATCTTGCAAAATGGGTGAAATGCTTCTGTCTAAGATCTGACAGCCATCCATTACTCCAGGCTTCAGAAAAACTTGCCTGAAGAGGAAAATGCTTCTATTGCCATTGTAGGAGGTTCCTCCCAGTGCCAGGGAGAATTCCTGTTAGCAGATTGCAGTTACGCCCTGTCTCCAAGGCAGATGTGGACAGCAGAAGGAACAGTGACTGCAAGGCCACCTGAGTATCTGCTTGTCAGGGAGGAGGGACCCTAAATTCCTAAGTTCCTGATCTCTGTTTGTCCACCTGGATAGCTTTAGAAAAATATGTCCTCTTTCCTTTCTCTTTCACTGCTTTTTTTTTTTTTTTTTTTTCCTGTGTTGTTGATAATTATCATTTGTTTTCGCTGTCACAGAATCACAGAATGGTTGAGGTTGGAAGAGACCTCTGGAGGTCATTTCATCCAACTCCCCTGCTCAAGCAGGGCCACCTACAGCCAGCACCTAGGACCTTCTCTAGATGACTTTTGAATATCTCCAAGGAAGGAAACCCCACAATGTCTCTGGGTAACATGTGCCAGTGCTCAGTCACCCACACAGTAAAAATGTTTTCTGATGTTCAGAATCTCTTGTGTTTTAGTGTGTACTCATTACCTCTTATCCTGTCACTGGGCACCACTGAAAAGAGCCTGACTGTACTCTTTCCATCTTCAGATATTTATATACTTTGATAAGATTCCTTTTGAGCCTTTGTTTCTTCAGGTTAAGCAGTTCCAGCTCTCTCAGACTTTCCTCATATGTGAAATGCTCCAGCCCATTAGCCATCCCTGTGGCCCTTCTTTGGACTCTCTGCAGTAGCTCCATGTCTCTCTTGTATTGCCGAGCCCACTAGCCCAGTACCTGGACACAATACTTCAGGTGTGGCCTCACCAGTGCTGAGTACAGGGGAAGCATCACCTACCTCAACCTGGTGATACTTTGCCTAATGCAGCCCAGGATACCATTAAGCATTTTTGTAATAAGGGCACATTTCTGGCTCATGTTCTACTTGGTGGCTACCGGGACCCCCTACAGCTTTCCAGTAGGGTGTCCCCCGGCATGTACTGGTGCCTGCAGTTGTTCCTCCTGAAGTGCAGGACTGTGCACTTCCCCTTGTTGAACTTTATAAGGTTCCTGTCAGCCCATTTCACCATCCTGTCCAGGTCTCTGTGGATGGCAGCATGATGCTTTGGTGAATCAACCCCTCCTCCCAGTGTTATGTCATCTGCATACTTGCTGAGGACATACTCGGACCCATCATCCAGATCATTAGTGAAGATGTTGAACAAGGCTGGACACAGAAGGAACCATTGTAGTACACTGCTAGTTGGTGGCCTCCAACTAGACTGATCACCACCCTCTGGGCCTGGCTTTTCAGCCAGTTTTCAATCCATTTCACGCATCTGCCCATACAGCCCATACAGCTTGTCAATGAGGATTATTTCGGATACAGTGTCAAAAACCTTATTGAAGTGCAGGAAGATAATACCCAATGACTCTCCTGTCATCCACCATACACCAGGGCAGTCATTTCATTGCAGAAGCTTATCTTGTTGATCAAGCATGACTTCCCCTTGGTGAAGCCATGCTGACTACTCCAGATGATCTTCTTCTCCTTCATGTGCCTGGAAGTGATTTCCAGGTTTAACCATTCCATCACCTTCCCAGGGACTGAGATGAGGCTGACCAACCTGCAGTACCCGGGGTCCTCCTTTGTGCCCTTCTTGCAGACAGGAATGATGGTTGCTTTCCAGGTACTTTCCAGGTTACTTCCAGGTACCCAGTCTCCATGATCAATCAAAGATTATTGAGAGTGGTCTCACAATAATATCTGCCAGCTCCTGCAGCATTCATGGGTGCATCCTATGGTCATGGACTCTGTATGTCCAGTTTGCCAAAATATTTCCTGACGTGATGGTCTTCCACCAAGGGTACATCTTCCTTGCTGCAGCCTTTCCTCTTTGTCTGTGACTTGGATTTCTAGTCTTGCTAATAAAAACTCTGGCAAAGAAGGCATTCAGAATCTCAGCTGTCTTAATTTCCTGTGCAGCCAGGTTCCCCATCATTTAGCAACAGACACACATCTTTCCTAGCCTTTGTTTTTTCACTGATACACTTACAGAAGCCCTTCTTGTTGTCTTCAATATCCCTGGTGAAATTCAATTCTATTAGGGCTTTAGCTTTCCTAACTTCATCCCTGTGTATTTGGATATCTTGGTATTCCTCCTAGGATACATGTTTTGCTTCCATCATTTGTACGTTTCCTTTTTGTGTTTGAGTTTGGCTAGGAACTCCTTGTTAATCCACTCAGGCCTCCTGGCATTTTTGCCTTACTTCCTATTCATTGGGATGGACCATTCTTGAACTTGGAGGAGGTGATCCTTGAATATTATCCAGTTTTCCTTTTTTCTTTCTCTTTCCCCTCCAGTGTCATCTTGCAAGTCATTGCTTTCCTTAAGTGAAAGTGACAGGTAGTTTTAAGGCAGGGTATGTAGAAATCTTCATGAGTTTCCCTGATGCTATTTGCTCTATTGTTTCTCTGTTGTCATAATGACTGAGTTCATAGGAGTGAAAAAAGTGTTTGTAAATAAGAATCAAAAAAGTGTTTTTCTCACCTGTGGTCATCCTGTCTATCCCTTCTCTAGGTTGTTGGATGGAATATCACAGACATAGGGAAAGCAAAAGATTTTAATGAAACTCTTCAGATTCTCATGGGCAGATACAACACCTTTCCCTTTTTCAGAGTGCATGTGGGTCCTAGTCCTTTTGACCCCAAGAACAATGTAATTCAGGTGAGTGGATTAAAGAAAGGGAATTATCAGGAAGTGCCAGGAATAAAGAGTCAGTAACAAAGTTCATGAGATCCAGGCTTTCTTCTCTGAAGAAAGTTTTCATAAATTTTTCTGTAAACTTCATAATTTTATTGCATAAAAGACCCCTTGGTTCTGGAAAATGAGGCGATGAGGAAGAATAGATTGCTTGCTTTCACCTCTTCTGATTGATTGGTGTAAACTTCCACTTTGGTGTGGAAGTGTCTGGTTCTTCACATGTTCACAAGTGTGGCTAGGAGAGCAGTGTACTCTACTAAAGTACTCCAAGTGTTAAGTGTCTAATACATTACTGTACTATTAATTTTGCATCTCATGTAGAAATATTTAGCCGTGTGTTTTATATTTGAATGTTAGTCACCACAGATTTGTAATGAGATTTTAAATAAGCTGCAGAAAATGTGATAGATCCGCAAGAAGTACCTAGGAAACATTTTTGAATTGTACAAGCAATTTATTAACATTTCAAATGCTGTGACACAGAGACAAACAAAACCTATTTAACAAATTCTTAACACTTCTAGTGTTTCTGGAAATAGCCAGATATCTGTCCTTTACTCCTTTTTGCAGATTGACCATCCTGAGTTTGAGATGCCACCTGAGAGTAAATTCAAAGAGAAAAATTATCTTGAGGTAACATATCAGAGACTGAAGAAAGGTAAAAATAGCTATTTGGTGTAGGGATCTCTTTGAATTTCTTCCTGATTCAGAATGACCTATTTCCATGAGGTATGGTTGGTGACCTCTAAAAATGTCTCCAGATGGAATTTGTTATAAAATAGTCTACTTTTGTAAAATACTAGTTTCTCTAATGCAACCAATTTTAGACGCCAGTTTTAAAACTTCTAGTGTAGAAAGAGAACGTTACAATTTCAAGGTATGGTTGAGATATAAAATCGAGATATGATTTAGTACCTTAGTGGGTAGTATTGGTGATAGGAAGATGGTTGGACTAGGTGATCTTGTAGGTCCTTTCAAATCTTGTGTTTCTATGATTTTTATGAATATTATTTTGCATTGACTAGGTAATATGAATCTGGGGCTCCCTTTATCTTGAATGAATGTTTCAAAACTTTTTTCTTGTTCAAAATAAAGGCTTTATAACCTATTAACATCGGTGTAGTTGCAGAGTAATTTTAAAATGTTTTAATCTAAGCTAGGGAAATCAGGTCTTTGACCATGGGAGTCATTGCAGCAAAGATAATTTCATCACAACTATCTAATTTTTCTGAACTGCATAAATACTGAGCTGATTTCAGTTTCTCAGTCTGACTCTTTCAGAAGAGTTCTCAAAAAATAAACCCATCTAGCCATCACAAGTATTCTTGTGATAGCTCATGAACATAGAAGCAAGACTGCCATTTCCTCTCCATCCAAAATACTGAATTATTGTGTCACTGTCTATTACAGCTCTCTTAACTCCAGAGACAGCAAGCCTGCAGCGCTAAAATGATTCTGTTATTTAAAGTAATTGTTAGCTGGGACACATTAAAATTATTACTTTTTGAGAATTCACTGTTCTTCACTGAGAAAGGAGCTGTACTTGGCAAAGTGTATTCCACTTGAAGAATTACATGAGGATGTTATAGTGAAGATGACAGTTTTCAGGACAAGGACTACATTGTTTTTGAAAGAGTGAATCTTATGTGGTCAAGACGGATGGATGGATGGATGAATGGATGAGGTGACTAACTTTCAGTCATGTTTCTACCCCTGGTCATATGCTCTGTATTGCAGGTTCTCCGTGTCTATCTCTCATACCTGGAGAAACTGGGGGGGCTACTTGGAGGTCCACAGGATGGTTCCCCTCATTCCTTTTCCCTTACCTTGTCCTTCATCTCTAACCTCCAGCGTGTTGTTACCCCACTGCAGGAAAGACAGCAGAGGGGAATGCTGTTCTTTCGCACTACCATTAAGGAGCTACAGGTATCTATCTGTGCCTTAGAACTTGAGAAACACAATTACATGTGATGGTCACATTCTGAAGATCCAGATCAAAAGAAATGTGAGCCACACTGTTTAGATGCCCTTCCCTTGCAAATTACCCTTGGAGACTGTTGAATTTTAAATAACCTATTAACTTACTGTCTCTTATTGATAGCAGTTGGATTTTCCAGGACCCCAAATCCACTCCCCGCTTCCCCCATGTTGTTCTGATAAAATAAATATATGTTTATTCTCCTTTTCTAATATAATCAATACCCACACCATAAAAACAGCTCAACTTGTTGAAAGTATCCATTACCAGTATCAAGGAAACAATCCCAGTTTCTCTATTATTTTTTGACAATTTGTTTAGACTGATGGCTCAGCATTTAAACTTTGTTTTACTTCTAGGAAAAGGCACCTGCTATTGACTGGTTGTCATGTCTCCAGGCCCTCTTCCATCCTATGCCAATGAACCTCTCTCAGCCAATTGCAGTGCATGACATGGATTACTTAAGAGGCATGTCACAGCTCATTGAACAATGGCACAATGAAAGGTAGGAGTTGCACAAATCTGTGGTTGAGGTTGTTCGTGCCTTAAGAAGTATTTACTTCTGATACCATAAGTTAATGAGTTGCAAGCCTGCTGTGTCTCTGTATCCACAGGTCCAGTGCTGAGGATTAGCATATACTCCCAATAGGCTTGCACATGCATACAACATATATGTACACATATAAGGAAATATATTGGCACCCACCCACCCATACAAACATGAACAGTGCAGTTAGTCTGACCCTAGTCCTTCTCTGCACCTGATCAGGATTGGACTACACTAGTGAAATACAGATAAACGTATTTATGTACACACACAATATGGATTACTGCAGTAGTTGGCCTTTGATGTTCAGAATGTTCAGTAGCCTGCCCCAGACCCCCTGATCTCCACATTTGCTGGCACTTGGATATGTGGGCCACTGCGACTTGCGGCCCTACTCTGGTTGCTGGTACTCTGATATCTTCTAGTACAAATACACATTAAAAACAGATCTCTCCAGTAGCTGGTCCAAACTGTTGGTGTCTCCAATAGCCAGCCTTGTCTCTCCAGTATCCAGTCCCATCCCCACAAACAAACACACCCACAAACAAAAATATTTTAAAATAATTTGATGAGACAGACTCTGGTGACCATGCACAGGATTCAAACAGACAAGATACGAGTTTACACTAGTCCATTCTCTCTTATCACCTTTCCTCTTAACTTTACCATGAGTAACTCCTCCCAGTCCAGCATGATCTGTCCCTTTCTCTGCCTTTGGTGCTTTGTACAAGCATCCCATATTAAGTCTCACAGAATCCTACAGTCCTCTCAAAGTATACCATAATAAGTATTACTCAGTCCTAAAGTGCTCTTTTCCCTTCTTCCCATAATGAATCCTGTAGCCCAGTAGGTAATTGTTCCTTGAGTCTTCAGGGTGTTCTTGACTGTGAGTTTCTTTGGTTGACTCATGTCAGTGACTTTCATAGCAAAATGAATGAGCAAATCATCCTCCTTTTGATAGCCCCAGGAGTAGTCCATTCAAGATACTTTGTTGTCACTGTTCAGGTTACCAGGTTTCCTCTGCCTCAGATTATTCCTCTGACACTTGCCATGCCTCCGTGTTTATGGTGACCTCTTAACATCATAATCTGACTGTTGCTGAAAAAAAAAAATCACTGTATTGACTTTGTTCTTCTCTTAAGAGTTATTCATGATTTTTGGCATTCCCAGAAAGCTTTTGCATGGTATCCTGTCCATATATTTGTTTTTAATTCATAAAATTGAATATTGCTTGCTGTTCAGTGCTGACTGGTTTCTGCTCATTTTTTTAGGTTCAGGGTTTTGATGGAATTACTGCTTAAATATTTGACTTCATCCAGCTAGGAAGTGACCTCATCTTAATGTGGACTAAAGTGGTCCTCTCTATTGGTCTTTCCAAATGTCATGTTTCTACAGGGCCCTTCCCATCTATATGATTATTTGTTTGGTTGTGAATCTCTCCCCTGCCCTTGACAGTCGATTCCAAGATGCACGCTTAGAGCTATCTAAGATTCTTCACGGGAAAATGGGATCTAGAGTGGTGAGTTAGCTGTTAACCATCTTCACTTCCACAGTACACACCTTCTGGATTTTCTCTTGATCCCTCACCTGGATGGAGCTTCTTAGATTTGGGGAGGAGGACCACTCTCACTAGGCCAATTAAGGCTTCACATTTCTCAAGGAGTTGTAGACATGACACAAAAAAAAAACCTTTCAAGTGCTAATTGCACTGTATCATGGGGTGGGAAACAATGTATAAATAGCCACCTTCCTTCTATTTATTTGTTACAGCCAGAATATGAGTATTCATCTCGTGTCAATGTAAGTAGGGTAAATAATTATTTGTTTTAATGTATTAAAGTTTTCATTATTCATGGCTGTCATTTTTAAATAACAACATATAAACTACTGACAGAATATTTATTTATCTTTTTACTGTCTTCATTTTTCTATCTCTTCCTCTTCACTCTCAGGTGTCTTTATTTCTTTCTCTATTCTTACAGATCCCAGTTGAGCGCTGGAAGAAGTGTTTGACTGATACCAGCTCTTTCTTTGAGCCAGTCCTAGGGCAGATGATTGTGAAGGAAATTTTCCCTCAGCAAACCAAGAAACTTGTAGGTATTCATCCTCTTAATCCCCAAGCAAAGCTCAGCTTTGTTCCTTCATTTATTTTTTATTTTTTTGCCCTGCCAGCTTAGAACAGCATCAAGGCAGCAAAAGCTTCTATACCTTTTTATGTATTCCTGTAGTTACATACTTCTCTTCTGTTTGGGGGAAACGTGTGATATTACCAGAACAAGAGCACTGTCACTGCTAGAATAATCAATGTTAAAATAACACTTAGAATCTTTATCTCAGCTGTTAGCAAAGCTATGTGGACTGCACAAATACCTATGAGAACCCTGCAAGTGCATGCCATTTCAGTGTGTTTAACTGAAGTGGCAGTTAGTATTCATCAGAAATCCTGAAGTATTTAAAGAAATGGTGGGTGAGCAAGGACTGCATAATGTTTATAACCGGTTTTACAGAAACAAATCAATATCAAAACATTCTGAGAGGATCCACAGTAAATGAAACACCTGCTGGCACTGTGGAAAAGATATGTTTTTTTACTTTGACGATCAGACTTTTTTTTAATTATTATTATTATTTTTTATGGAGGGAAATTAGTGTAGACATCAAGTTTTTTGAGAGTTTTCAGTGTATAAAAGTAACAAGGATAATAATAATAACCCCAAGAAAGGGTAATGAAAAACTAAGACTATGTACCGAAGCAAAGCACAGTTTTGTGAAGGAGAGACTCAGACTGCTATAACTTTGGAAAGGGAGACAATAAGAAATTATTGTGGATATTTTGTGAAATGGGACAATCATTTGGTCCATTCCCATCCTGAAAGGGATTTAATGAAAAGGGATTATGTTTCCCCTCTTACTATGATAGTCAAGAGGAAAATGTGTGTGGGAAAGAATGATGACATCTGTGAGGAACCACTGGATGCCTAAGAAACTTAAGCCTAACTTCTTTCATCAAGAGAAGAGGAATAATCTCCCAACTATTGTATGGTTGAATTGCTGGAACATGGGAAGACAATAACTAGGCCTGAACAATGTTTTTCTGAAGTTCTGACTGTGCCTTCATTTCTCCATGGCAGGCTGAGGAGATGTTCTCTGAGATCCAAAATGCCCTCTACAGCCAACTGGATCAGTTGGAGTGGATGGATGAGCAAACACGCCAACAAGCTAAAGTTTTGGTGCGTGCAGAAGGCAGAAGTTACTGAGGCCAACCTTTCCCTAAAGACTCTGGAGAAAAATGGAAGGGGCCTACATATTTATACCTGTTTCTACAGGCACACAATTTTAAATAGATTCCTTATACACACTAAAACCTGTATGTGGTTCCATAGGTGTCATCACGCACATGATACTGATACTTATGCATTGAGAGGCCACAGATACTGTGAATTAATGTAAAGAGTTACATTGTACCTTCATATTTACACATCTATAGAACTTTAAAAATATAAATTGAATTCCAGAAAACAGTGCTAAAAAAATAGAACAGAATAGCAAGAGGAGATGTCTTGTTGAAAAAGAGTAATTGTTTTTGTAAACGGCTGATAGATCATATTTTTGTTTAGAAATAAAGTTTAAAAGGGACTTCCAGAATGTAAAATTCCCTGTTGGTCACATTTCTTTCTCTCTTTTTTTTTTTTTTTCCTTTTATTATGATTTTAGGTGTCCACGCTACAAGTGGAGATTGGCTATCCAGCTTACATACTTCAGACTGCCAAAGTGAACCTGGAATACCAGAATGTGAGCTATATAATATAAACCTGTCTATCTCACTACTGGCAGTTTACTTGTACCAACTGCTGTCTTGTCTCCTGATAAAAGAAGCTAATACCTCTGAGAAATGCACATACCACTTTCTGAGAAGAGGTGGATCCAGACAACCTGTATCTATTGCTTCTACATTGTTCAGTGTTGCCTATGCTGCCTCCTACTGATTGTGACCTGTTTGTATGTTCTGTTTGGCTGCAGATAATGTTCTGGTCACATCTTAAATCAAAAGTCTTGAACTGGGAGAGGAAAAACAAAACAAAAACAACAAAACAAAACAAAACAAACAAAAAAAAACAAACAAGAAATCAAGTGTTCCATTGGTTTGTCTTTTGATGAACCTCTTTTTTACCTGTGGGACTTTCCTCTCTCTCATACTGTCCAATTCATTCCTCTCTCATGCCCTGTGACATTGACTTTTCCCAATTCCTCCCTTAGCTGGAGATAAATGAAGACACTTTTTTCCTCAACGTGGTGGCTTGCTTGAAGACAATGAGGGAGAATTCCTATTCAAAGCTCCTTCAGCATCATTCACATATTAAGTAAGTGTCAGATATTGATATGAAAAAAACAGACTACCTGAGATTGGAAGGTAATTGTGGAGATCTCCTAGTCCAATCCTCCTGCTCAAAGCAGGATGAGCTGAAAGAGGTCACTCAGGAGTGTGGCCAGCTGTTTGTCTATATCTCTCACTTACTAAGGGTGGGAAAGGCTCTGGCAGAACTGGACACAGTACTTACAGCTGTGGTTACACCAGTCCTGAACAAAGGTTCATTACCACCTCTCAACCTAGTGGTGACATTTCTCCTAATGCAGGGCAGGATGCTGTTGTCCTTCTTTTCTGCAAGGGCACATTGCTACCTCATCTTTAAAAAAGCCCTGAACTTGGCACCTTATCTTGTGTTCAGCATGAATTCATGCTATCAAAACCACCACTGTTGTGGAGGGAATCCCAAACCCCTCAAAATGGACCTTTTCTGCTTATTGTCATAAACCCCTAATAAAGAGGAATAGCTGGTGCTCCTGGGCTGAGCTATCTGACAGCAAAGCATTATGTGGAGGTGAATATTGGCAGGGACACCTCAAAGTCAGGACATGGATATTTCTGAAGGCAGGGAGTGGAGATAGGCATACTTGGGACTTGAGGTGTATTCTGTGCAGGACATTACAAAAGGTTAATAATTCTGACTTAGTTGACAGTTAAATTGTGAAGGTGAATCTCTAAATGTGTGTGAAAGCTAAGCTACTAGCTCTGTCTGTAAATGAGTGAAGGTTTGTTTCAAACACCTTTAACTCTAGATAATGTGAATTTCATCATTTTCCTTCATTGTATGAACAGTTGCATGGAGCAAACCATTTCTGCACACCCAATGGAGGAAAGGAGCAAGATGAGGTACAGATTAATACATTCTCTCATTTCTGCTTCTAGCTGGCAGGTGTCCCCCTGGGCTGTCCATTCATACTACTCACTAAGGCACCACATGGTGGTCTTTCCTGCTGGAATGTTCCGCAGCCCTTTTTTCCACATGGAGTTTCCCAGGTATGAAGGGGCTGCAAAAGTGGAAGCTGAATGTAGTCCTTTTGCTACACCATGTTTCCAGGAAGAATCTCAGTGAATGTGTCTTGAACCTCAATTTCTAACTGTATCCCAGAAATATCCAGTATAAGGGGAAAAATAGCTTTTTCTAAAGCCATATGGATGTGGCTTGCCAGTTCTGCTCTATGAACTCTGAAAGAGTGTGATCTTTCTCTGGAATCAGAGAAAGAGTTTGCTGGAGCAATATTAGAATATAGGTGAAAGTAAGCTGAGACAAGTGTATCATCCGAGAGCAAAGAGGTTTACTGAAACAAACAAACAAAACACAATGGACCTCTGCCTTTCTTTTTCTAGATTTCAAGTATTTCTGCAATCTAATTCATAGAAATTCAACCCAGAGCAAATAGGAGCAACTTCCTGTAAAAGTATTACAAATGGATCAGACACAGTTCTGTTCTTCCTTTTCTTCAAGAAACCTCCTCTAACTAGCACACATAGTTTTCATTCTGAGGCTTCTCCTGCAACAATGACACCTTTGTAGAATATACAATCATAGTTGGGTTCTTTCATCATACTGAACAGTTCTTTTAAACACTTTTTTTTTTTTTTCTGGTATTAAAAAGCACTTCAACAGCTGACTGTAAAAATATTATCTGATGTCCTTTTTTTGCATGATAACTGACAGAGACTTGACATAATCCCATCATACTCCAAAGATAAATTCACACAGTGGGAAGAGACTGAAGTCTGAAAGAAACCCATCTCAGTTAAAGTAATTATTTTTTCCATGGCAATCTTCTGCCACTACTTGTATGATATTTGCTAGTGTTTGCATTGTTTCATGAATTCATTATATTATGGAGAATAGGAAAATAATAATAGGGAAAAAATCCAGTTCACATTATTGTTCCTCTGGGAAAAAAAAAAAAAAAAAAAAAAAAAAGAGAGAGAGAAAGTGTCTGCAGCGTCTTATTCCTTTTGTATTTGGTGTTAGTAAAATCTCACCATCATTCCAGGTCAGTAGACTAATAAGTCAAACTTGTGTTAGCACATTAACAGTTGGTAAGATGATGCTCCAGAATTTAAATTTTACTGTCAAAAAGAATTTGCCAGTTCAGATAACTATGAGTATATTTTTTAAAACTAGAATTTGGCAAGACAGTTCAATCATTATAAGCTACAGAGTTTCTGCAAGAGCAGCTCTAAAAGATGAATTATCCTGTCCTTGTCCGTGTCCTCATGAATTCCCAGTGATATAATGATACCCCATCCCTGGTAGTATTCAAGTCCAGGTTTCACAGGGCTTTGAGCAACCTGGTCTAGTGGAAGGTGTGCCCATTGGCAGGGTGGTTAGAACTAGATGATTTTCAAGGTCTCTTCCAACCCAAACCTCTCTATGATTCTACACCCATTTCATGCTTTAGCAGTGTTAATCAGTGCCTGTAAAAAAAAAAAAAAAATAATCATCATCATTTTGCATTATGGAAATCTATTTTAATTGTACTCATGCTTGTGTGACTGTAAATTCATTAACCAGAATGGTAGAAATTCTTATTGGAAAGAACCTCCTGCTTGTAGTGAGTAGAAATATTATCAGTGCTAGGCCTGAGTAATTGTAGTCAAGCCTTCATGATTTTAATTTGCCTTGCCAGTTTTATGTATTATGTTTCACATGATGACTGCTGCAAGACTGCCTTTCTAACCATCCTGCTCTTGTATTTTGCCAATGCAGTTACTGTTTATGTAGCAGTTCAGCCAATAATGGGTAACTAAGGACATATCTCAACAGAGTATCACATTACAGTTAATAAGGGCAGAATTTAATTCGCACTCTCTGTTATTAAGATGGCTTATTAGCTAGGAATGCTTTAATGCAAGTCCATTGTGCAATTTCAAGCATTGGTAGAGTAATTTACATTTGTGTTCATATTTTTACAGAGCACCACATCTGGGAGGCAATAAACAGAAAGTGCTTCTGTGGGCTCTCAGAGTAGAATGCTTCTTTGTGGTCCACAATTGTGCTCAGTGGTGGTAAAGAATGCTCACCTGTTCTTCTTTTCTTTTCAAAATCACTTTTTTCATGTTTATTTTTCAGTGCTGTGAACTTTGGAGCTATTGGGGTCTTCATGGCACATGAACTTCTTCACGCATTCTATGGTTATGGTGGGTACCAGCTGCAGGGTGAAGCTTATCCTCTTTGTTTACTATTCTAGGTCCTCAGTGGTAGTTTCCCTTAGGGGTTCTTCAGTCATGACCCCTATATCCATGTATACATACATTATTAAAGCAAGTGAAGCTAAGGAAACTCCATACCAAATGAACTATGAAGAAAACTCAGTGTTGGGAATACAAATGAACATCAGAAATAGCTTTACTTTCTAGGATGTTTTTTTCCCTACAGTGTTGCCTGGTGGCTGTCCTACATGCAACAGGAGTGTGCTACAGAAATCTATAGATTGCTTTGTTGAACAGTATGAAAGCTTTGACTTTAAGGTCAATGGTACTCTTACGCTCTTGGAGAATACAGCTGACAACGGAGGGCTTGCCATTGCTTACCAGGTATTGTAGTTTACTTATTTATCTGATCTCATTTTTATGATCTCAGAGTCTCACCAGACAGCTCAGCTGGCATGTCTTAAGACTGCCCTGTTATATCCCTGTCCTACATACTCCTCCAGCCCCAGATTTCTTGCATGTCTGTGCCAGTGCAGCATGTGCTTCGCATTTCCTCTGTTATTCCAAACAGGTTCTCCACAGAGCTGTGCTTATAGTCTCACTACCACCATATAAGACCACTTCTCCCCTTCACCTATTCTGGGGTGGTCCTTTTTTTTTTTTTTACTTCCCTAATTATGCAATGCATACAAAACAAGCTATTATTTTATATTAGGTCATTATATATTTATGTTATATCTAAGGAACTAAGCTAAGAACTAGAATTCTGTATTGTGATAAAATTACTCCACTGTCATGATTTCAGCAATATTTCTGTCTAGAACTCCTGCAGGAATTCAGAGGTTTAGTTAATTAATGAGTTCAGGGGACTCTGAGTTCTCTGGGTGTCAGATGGTACTTGTTGCATTTCTGTGTTAAGAACTTTGATATTGTTACAGGCACAAAGATTTTTTGATGGCATTCATAGCACAAATAAATAATTTTTTTCAGAAATTTGTGACTTCCTTGGAAAGTAATTTACATTATTATTATTTTTTTTTCATAGTGCAGTCATCACATCTCTTCTAACCAGCTGTGTATAGTAGTGTCAGAAATTGGAAGCAAAGGAATAAAAACATTGTACTCTCTTACAGCTTTAGGGGCATGGCAAGCAGCCAGGCACCTCAGAGTGAGCAGAAAGAGATACAAGCATGTTAAATATATTAAATATATAGCAGACTGATATATTTAATTAACAGAAGACATGTTTCTTGGACACTGTCTGAAGGGGAGTTTATTATTAATTTTCTCTCTCCACAGGCCTATAAGAATTGGCTGAAAAAGCACAAACAGGAGGATTTACCCAAGATTGGACTTTCACACGACCAGCTTTTCTACCTCAGTTTTGCTCATGTAATGAATTCTAGGCTAGTCACGTGTCTCTCGCTCTCCATTGTCTTCTACATTATTGCAGTCTGCCCTTCTAAATATTCAGTCCTTTTTCCCCACTCTTCCTAGAACTGGGAATGATAGATATTGATGGAAGATTCAGAATCTTATTTAGAAAGCTAAAATTCACATATGGGGCTCTTAATCTGTCATGGATCTCATTGCAAACAAGATGTCTGTCTGTAATTGTATCTTTTACAAAACTCTGAAGTCTACCAAAATTAAGTTGTAGCAGACAAGTTGTGTCAGAGAAAGAAGACTTTGCCATCCTCAGTACTTTCTTGTTACTCTGAACAATCTTACTAACTGAAAATGAAATTTTAGTGAAAAACACACATAGGTCTCCATCCCTTGCTCCATCCATCTCTTTGTCAAGTTGCAAGGTTGTTCTGAGTGACTGGTAGAGAAAAAAGTTTAGAATATATAGTTTAGAGATAAAAAATGAGAAATACATGCACACATAGTTGGAGATTTTTGTGGGAACATGGTTTAAGGATTTGTGCAAAGTTGTGCAGTTGTGCAGGTGAGTTTTTTTTTCATCATCATGCCATTGGATTTCTGTGCTCAGAAAAGTCATACCCATATTAATCACTGTAGATGTGCAAAAGGAAAAGTTTTCTCTATGTATTGGCATCAAGCCCACACAACATGTAGAAAAGCAGTAATTCAGTTCTGAAATTACAAATAATTGGGTCTCAACACCAAGATTTGACTTTCACAGGTGATCTGACAGCTACTACATCATTTGTTAATGAATAAAGACTGGAATCACAAGAGTGAAAATTTGGATTTCCAGTTTTAACACCAATAAAGTCACATAATCTTTCCCTTGCTATCTGTAGTAGTAATGGGATGTTGTGATGTGATGAGTGCTCACCTTTCCTAATGAGATATAATTCATTTTTGTTAATAAGCTAAGTCTGGACACTTAGGCTACATCTATACTGTCACAGTAGGACAACAGTAGGACACAGCAGGACACAATAGGAACCTTGGAGTTCAAGGCTGCATGAATCCAAAATCCAAGGTGGTCTAAATTCATTTTGTTGTGGACTGTGTAGCTTAGACAAAAAGCAGGTAGCTGGTCAGATAGGAAAATTGGAACAGAGAAGTTTAGGGAAAGGGAAGGGAAAACATTCATAAATTGTGGTTGCGAAGGGAAGTATCTGAACATTGTTGGCACCCATGAAAGTGGTTCTTAGTCTATTCCAGCAGCCTCAGTGATGTGAAATGTGCAGAGGCATGAGAACTTATAACTTACACGAGGACAGTCACCCAAACTGACTTTTCTGTTTTCCTTTCCTTCAGGCAATGTGTGGACACCAGGATCCTGAGGAATTACAGTCTTCCTCGAACACAGATCCACACAGTCCTTTGTCACTTCGTGTCTGTGGGCCAGTTAGCAATAGCAAGGACTTTTCCAAGCACTTCCACTGTCCCAGTAGATCACCAATGAACCCAGACAGCAAGTGCCATATTTGGTAATCATTATGGAGAAGGAGGAAGAATGATACAGCTCCAGGAAGATGAAGGCCTGACCTGTGCAAGTATGACCCATGGGGTCATACTCAGGGCCCATGGTGTAACATGGGGCTTTTTTTCACTCTTCTGCCTTCTTTTTCTTGATATCCTTTTCTTGTCCGTTTATGGTAGCAGAAGCCTCAAACTGAACTCATAAGGGGAAAAGGTGTCTTCCCACTGCTCCCAGCACTGTCCCCCAAATGGGACAACTCTGTAGACCAGCAAGTCCCAAGGTAAAAAGATGACTAGCCAGTCTCTAGTAGGTAACAACTTCTGAGGAGTTGTAAACAGAAGTACTGTTGCATCATTAGGCCATCTGTTCAGTGCATTTCCCTGGCTACTCTAGCAACCTCGGTCATGTTGAATGGGCAGGGCAATATATTAGACTCCTAAGATTTGTTCATACAAGTTTGTCTCAGGAAAATTCTAGGTGTTACTATGCAAACTACACATGTAAGTTACCAGAGAAGGAAGAATCCACTTCAATCTGCTGATAAGTAGTAGGGAAAACTCAGTGGCTGCATTTTCTAGGCTGGAAGATGAATTACTAAATAATGAAGGTTACTCATGTACTCCATAGGAAAGCATCCTCTTTAAGGAAAGTGAGACTGGGAGCTGAGAACTAGTTCTCTTTCTGCTTTCTTTCTTTTCCAGCAAAATTCTTTTTTTCTTTCTTAGTCTCTGTTTAAGGTTGAGGATATGGTTAAGGGTGAAGTGTGGAACAGTAATGGGAGTTTCTAGGGGTCTCTGAAGAACATTAACTTGAATATTCAGAATTCTAAGAAGTTCTCTGGACCCAAACCAGTATCTTTCATCCCTACAAGTTTTCTTAACCCTACTTTTGTAAATATTTACCATCCAAAAAAGGGAGTTTTTCAGACATAGAATTTCACTATCTACTTGAAACTAAATTTTAGATATTAATTTACTTTAGAGAAAAAAGAGAGTAAGAAATACTATATTTTAGGGTATCAAGAGACATGCTTAGAGCACATTCTCAAGAGCAACATATTAATTTTATCAATTTCAGGCTCTTTAATTTAAATATTTATATATATACATATACCAATCTTCTACACATTTTACCAAAATTAATAAGTATTATTCAAAACTCTCCTTTTTGCATACACTTCAAACTGTTCCATTTATTTTACTTAATATATTGTATGCCTGGGAATCATTTGTAGAATAGATGATGGCAAGTGAAAACACCCCTTATCAATATAAGCATAACGACCATTATGGAAATCTTAATAACTGTGTTAATCCTTTTGAAGTACTGACCAATGCAGCAAAGTATTTTCCAAGAATAGGCTGTTCAGAGATTTTTTCATTTATTCAAGACTAAAATATTAATAAAGAACATGCTTCAGGAAAAAAGTATATACTTTGATTAGCAACTCTTTATGGCCAGGTTTTGTTTCTTTGTTCTTTATTTGTACAGTTCCCAGCATGACCAGAGTTTGTAGCTGAACTTCACTAATAATAAATAATACCTCAGAATAATGGGATTTATTTACCCATCATAAAAAATAACAAAATTCAGATTTTGCTTATCTTTATCTTTTAAACTACTTGCTTAATCAAGTTTGTCCTACCAGCATGTTCAAAATGTTTGGTCTCTCTATTGGATGCTATAATAATTAATGATATGCATCATTATACCAGACCTTGTGTGTATTATAGCTGTTATTTCACTGGACTGAGACAGCTTGGCTTATTTATAATATGTATAAAAAGCAAAGGCTCATTTTGATGTTTTTTTTTTTTTTTTTTTTTTTTTTTATCCACAATAGAACAGAATAAAACAGAGTAGTTCATTTGGGGAACGGACCTTCAAAGATCATCTAGTCCAACTGCCTGACCACTTTGGGGCTAACCAAAAGTTAAAGTATATAAATGAAGGCATTGTCCAAATGCCTCTTAAACATTGAAAGGTATGGAGCATCAATCCCCTCAGTAGGAAGTCTGTTGCAGACTTTGAACACCCTTGCAGTAAAGATTTTTTCCTAATATCTGGTCTAATCCTCCCCTGGTGCTGCTTTGGGCTGTTCCCTCGTGTCTTAATGTTAGCTAACTGGGACAAGAGACCAGCATCTCCCTCTATGATTCTCCTGCTCAGGAAGCTGTAGAGAGCAATGAGGTGGCCTGTTAGCCTTCTTTTCTCCAGACTAGACAAATAAAGTGTCCTCAGCCTCTCCTCATAGGACGTGCCTTCCAGATCGTTTATCAGTGTTGTTGCCCTCCTCATTCACCTATCTTGCTATCCTTTTTATATTGTAGAGACCAGAACTGCACAAAATATTCAAGCTGAGTCTGCACCAATGCTAAACACAGCATAAGAATCGTCTCTTTTGACTGGTGGGCTAGGCTGTGTTTAAAGCACCCTAAAATGCAGTTTGTTCTCTTGGCTGCCAGGGTGCAGTGATGCTTCATGTTAAACCTACTGTCAACCAGCACTCCCAGATCCCTTTCTGCTGAGCTGCTCTCTAGCCACTCTTTTTCCAGCCTGTACCTGCATCTGACATTACTCTGTCCCAGGTGCAGAACCCAGCATTTTCCTTTGTTGAACTTCACGCCATTGACGATTGCCCAATCCTCTAGCCTGTCTAGATCTCTCTGAAAGGCCTCTCACCCTTCCACAGAGTCAACAGCCCCTCTCAGTCTAGTGTCATCAGTTAACTTGCTGAGGCTGCATTCAACTTCTGCATCCAGATCATTCATTAAAATGTTGGGTAGGACTGGCCCTAGAATTGGGCCCTGGGCAATGCCACAGGCGACTGGCCATCAGCCAGATAACTGGCCACAACTATAATCCTATGAGCTCTACCATCGAGTCAGTTTATCACACAGTGTGGTGTGAACCTTTTCATGTCACAGTTGAAAAGTATGTGAGAAAGGCAAGAAGGGAGGTTTGGCTTAGAAAACAGTTGCATGAGCCCTTAATGAATTTATTTGTTATTTTTGTTGAAGGGAGAAGAAAGAATAAGCACTTTCAATATGTGCACAAGGTTTCTGTCCTTTTTTCTTACTGTTGTGGATTCAGTGGGATGTGGGTGGTGAAAAGAAGCTTTGCTGCCTAGTAGGTGATCTTGAAACATAAGTAGATGTTCACATTGCCATAATCTGTGACCACAGCAATGATTTCACTCTTTATGTCATGCATTGAAGAAATAGCAAAATGATGACAATGTTCAAGAAAAGGGCCTGATCCAACAGCAGATCCTTCACTGCTGAATTCCTCAGTCTCTGATAGTCCTCCTGTTGCACCATATTGATCAGCTCCATTCCTTCTCCTGTAGACGAAGCCACAAATGTTTCTTCCATTTGCTCCCAGCCTGCAGCTAGAGATGAGTATGGACAACATAAATTTTCTTCTTTCTCTCATTTTGTATTAAAATATCATTTTGGACTCTTTTGAACTTTGAGTCCTTAGCTCTTTTCTCCACCTTCTTTCTAAACTTAAGATTTCACTTTACCCTTACTGCGTGTCCATTTTCTCCTTCATACTAAGGAGCTTTTCATTGACAACACTCTCTGTCTGCTTACCTTGGTCTTTCCTTGGATTTATTCTTCTCAATTCTGTATGCATTCCTCAATGGTCACCCTCCCCATAGTGTTCTCATAATTTGCAAGTGTTATTCCTCAATGTGTGTGGATATGTGTGTAAACATGGCCTGAATTTCTCTCCCTCTGCCCTCATAAGTTCATGCTATTGCTACAGGGTAGTAAGCTGTCATCGAGGAGAGGGACACCATCTTTACTGCTGTTTTACCAGGGGAACTGGGGTACCGTGAAGTAAGGCATTGGGAGAACTGGGGACTGGCATCTGTATACCGTTTGAGACTTGCAGGATTTTTTTTTTTTCCATATTTTCTCAACACAATCTTTCCCATTCTCTTGTTACAAGTGTGCTTTTCTTCCACAGATTTTCTCTTTCCTCCTTTTCACACTCTTGCATTTGGGTAGTTTCCCCATTTCCTTCTCAACACACCTTCTCCCTGATTCTTGCATGTCTTGCTTTCTCTCTTCCCTTGCTGGCCCAACATCTCAGACTTGTTGTCCTTGAACTACTGCACTTTGTTTCCTGGGTATGGTCTGTATGAGTATGCTTACTCTTTTTTTTTTGTCTCAATTTCATTGCTGCATTGGAGGCAGCAGAAAAATGGCCAGTGGAGCAAAAAGACAGAAGGAAGAAAGAAGAAAGAGAAGCTCAGCTCAGACATTCTGTAGGAAGCAATACTTGAATGGTCAGCATGTCACGAGTCCTTCCTTCCTTCCTTCCTTCCTTCCTTCCTTCCTTCCTTCCTTCC
>NC_048893.1:80275211-80299277 GCF_011077185.1 Oxyura jamaicensis | reverse complement strand
CTTCCTTCCTTCCTTCCTTCCTTCCTTCCTTCCTTCCTTCCTTCCTTTCTCTCTCTCTCTCTCTCTCTTTCTCTCTTTCTCTCTTTCTTTTTCTTTGAGAATGACCTATTGTCACATTGAGAGGAACTGATCACTTCTGAAAAAGATGGGAGAACTTAAAGAGAACCACAATTCCAAAGATAACAATTCAGGTAAAGGTCCAGAGCCACTGCCTTTTCCAGGGCACAGACAGTGATTTTTTTTTGGGGGGGGAGGGAATTAAGAACAGTAATTACTGACTTGCCACAAGGTAACTTAAGTCATTTTAGATACTGCTCTCTCAAGCACTGATCTGATTTTTCAGGGAGTTACACATTAGGAACACTTGCTTCTTACCACAGGTGGGATCTTCTAAGTATTTTCTCCTTAGAGTTTTAACTCTTGCTTCAGAGATTCTTAAAGAACTTTTCATTCCCTGCTTCCACCATGCTCTGAGGTAGTTCAGCTTTGAAAAAAGTTTCTGCTTTCTTATGGCACTACTTTGAGAAACCTCCAGTTTCTGGGCAAAAAACTTTACTATTACAATCCATTCCATTAAATAAGAGGTGGCATGAGAAAGACTGTAACCACATTGGCCAATGTGACTCTCCAAAAATGAGTGTCAGAACATTGTACAAGACCAGTGCAGAGACCAATAAAAAGGCTATTGCTTAAATGAATAAGAGAGTTCCTGCCTAAAATACGACTTTTGAAATCTTTTATTTTGAAAATTACTTTCCCCCTACTCTCTTTCCTTTGTATCTTCTTCCTTCTTTCCTTTACTGTACTTTCCCCTCTCAATGGCCATCCCAGATTATTTCTTTCATCTTTGCACAGCCATGACTACACTAATAGACCTAATATCCTACACTAATAGTCCCTAATATCCCTTACCAGACTGACCTGCAGCCCACGGTTCTGGGAGCTTCATTTAAGCTCAGGCCTGGGACTCCAGTCCCTTTCTGGGGTATGAAAACCTAGTAAACCTATCTCCAGCTCCAGCTCCACATTATCTGTTCCTGGACAGGGACCCTATTATTCTGGCTCCCAACTTGCAGACTGACTTCTTGACTTGGCCTTGAATGTGTCATCACTATGGACTTGCCTGGCAGACACTGGACAGTCTGACCCTGGTTAGTTTCATTTGTCCTGATCCTTTCATCTCCAGCTTGACCATTGATCTGCCTCATAATCATGAACTTGTCCGATGATCTATATACTTGACTGACCCTAACTAGCATTCCAGGCCTACCTTGCTTGCCTTGCTGAGCAGGCACTTGTCTACTGACTCCTTGTCCCTTAGAAAGCAGCTGGAACTCAATGAAAATTAGCCTGGGTTTTCCTGAGCCTTAAGCAGAACATCATAGAGCTGCACCCACCACTGAGCAGAGCCTATGATCCCTTCCATTGGATCAGCCTGTTTCTGGGCACTGATGTCTTCAGTGCCCATCACCTACCTAGCCACCATGATTTTGAGTAAGGCCCCCTGCACCCCTAGGATGCCCAGTCTCTTGTGCTCCCCAGAGGTGGCCTGGACCCTTCTTTTCAAGCACACTGAGCACACACACTGGGCTTTAAGTCCCTCATATGCCATGTCCACTTCCCAGGTCCTTGTCCCTTTTCCTGGCTCTTGACCCTTGGAAATTGCCCTGTGGCATCCCGTAGCAATTAAATCATTCTACACCCTGTCCATTCTAAACACTTACTCCATAAATTGTGAGGGAGACCTACTGAGAAGGCAGGCTGCAGTCAGGGCCATGAGTGAACTAAGAGACTTTAATAGTCCTGACTTGCCTAAGCTTGTGCATCCTCCCACATTTTCTGCATGGTTTAAGTATAGGGCTAGGCTGTGTCTGACCCTGGTTATTGTCACTGAGTCTTATCCTGACACTGACTGACTTTCCTGCTTGAACTCAGACCTGCCTCACCATCATGGACATGCCTGCTCATCTCTTCCCTGGGCCTGTCCTTATTCCCTGTTTCTGCTTCTCAGGGCCTATGGGGACTGGGCCGGCCCTGGTAGGTGAGGGCTCTGCCCTGCAGGTGTTGTTATCACACTCGGTGGCTTCTTGTTCCTTAGGGAGCATCTGGTTCCCATTGTCCTTTCACATCACTTTTCACACCTCTTCAAATTTTGTCTTTGCAAGACCAAGTTTCTGTGTCCATACCCCATCTCATCTTCTGCCTTTCTTACTCTCAAAGTCTCCTCTTTCTCATCCTCCCACATCAACATGTCTTCTCACCTGCTGATGGACTGTTTCCTTCTTGCTGTCCCTCCTTGACTGTGTGAATCATGGTCTGGCTTTCCAGTGGTATGAAGGCATTGGAGAAGACGAGGCAGTAAGTGGCAAGGAGTATAGACACCAGATAGATGGCAAATCTCAGGGAAACCATCAGGGTTGGATTACTCCCCATCCAAATCTCTTGTCCACTTGACACACTTTTGTTCCTCAACCCCCTTCAGCTAACAGTCAGAATTTCACTGGAATCACAGTCTTGGGACACATTGTGACATCACTGGGCTCTTCTGATATATAAAGGTGTTATACTCTTTCAGGCAGAAACACCATGGACTTTGCCTCATAGTTAGCTAACTACATCCTAAAGCATGAAAAGAGTGTGAAAGGAATCTGTGAGTGTTTTAGGAATCAGTGAGAGTATGTCTTTCTTCAAAGCTAGACAGAGAGAAATTTAAAGGGGTCTACATTTGATAGGACCATAATAATAGAAGGTCACCAAATATGAAATATCATGTTTCATCCTCAATTTTTCTCTAGCCACTCCTTTCAAGAAGTGCCCAAGGTAACTCTGAAATTAGAATATATATCTATATAGATAGATAGATATAAGACTGGTACAACTGAAAAGGAAAAGAAGATATAATGTCTATTACTTTTGTGTATTTTATGTTCTTTGGGTCTCTCTGTAGAGAGTAATACATTTTTTAAAAATTAAAAAAAATATCAATATTATAAGCATGTGTTCTTAAATGTCCTCTAGATGGTGATCTAACAATATCAAATGCAGGAACAGCTGTTCTTACAAAGTACCCATTCTAGGGGAAAACACACAAAACAAAACAAAACAAAAACCTCATGTCTTATTAACCCTTGCCTTTCACCTTGCCAGACCAAATTGCTGTTTATAATGGAGTCTCAGTCTGGACTATGCTTTGTCTAGGACTTGAATGATAGCTTTTCACCATGTAGCCTGTGGGACAATTCTCAAATTATTTTCAAACTCACATTTAACCCCAACTATCATTTACTGTACCAAATATCTTCCACAGTTCTTGACTTTATGTAGAGTTTTATGTTACCAGTGGCTTTTACTATTAATTAATTATTTATTCTTTACTATTAGTAATGATCTTTATATTCAAGACTTTTTTTTTCCCTGAGATGTTCAAAGCCTGTCAGGAATTTAGGCATGTCAGGAATTTAGCTTGTCAAATCAAGATAATAATTCTCCCAGGCCTATTGAACTCACTACAGAAATAAAAATATACAAGTATATATATATATATATACTGATCTACAGACAGTTTAATCTCTGTACCAGGTGATGACCTTTGGTCATCTTCAGCCTTCAGATTCTTGTTCAAAATATTCAAGCATGTTTTTTTATTATTATTTTTTTTTTCCTTTTTTTTTCTTTCTTTCTTTTATTATTATTTTTTTTTTATTCCAGCTAATCTAAAAAAGATATATATATATTAATCCCACAAAACAATTATTAGAAAAACGTTTCAGGAAATTAAAACAACTTTTTTTTTTTTCTTTTTTTTTTTTTTCTTTTTTTTTCCCCCAGAAATATTTATTAAATTGAATGGTTGAATAATACATAGATGTATAAATTTGTCACATATTGTCTCCTACAGTGGGTAGTGATGAGTGACAAGGAGTGAGATCAATATACCATATATCAGTAGCAATATACTCAGGCCTTAACAGATCTCAAGACACAGCTCATAAGACAGAGTAAGAGGGAGTGGGACTGGAATGCGGAATTTTCAGTTCTGCCATGTGACTGGTAAACAAGGGGCATGCTCCCTTTAGAGATCTCTGGATCTAAAGGAATCTGTACCCAGTGCAGTGCTAAGATTGCATATCAAAGGTGTGCATTCCTCACAGGGAATGTGGAATACTTTCAAGTCCTCACCAGCACCTTTATTTAACCAAAGTGGATAAGTAAATAATCCTAGATGTGGAAACTCATACTCCTGCTGAAGTCATGGTATTCAGGTCATGGTATTCATTCTGGCATAAATCTGGGCTTCTGCCTTTCCAGGAGGATTCTGACACGGGACACTTGCTTCTACATCCTCTGTTGTGCTGACACTAGTGTTGCCATGACACAGTTAACCAGAGAGATTAAGTGACAGAAATGTTTTAAATACAGGCATTTTGCTACATCACTTTTCTAATGGGTGAGTTTTAGATCCAGATAACTGTGTGAAGTGGGGCAAAGAGTGGTCCTGAGTCCTCCAGCCGCTCCAGCACAAGGACCACTCCTGTCCAGCTGCTGCTGCTCACCCTTGTGCTTTGGGGAGCCATTGTTTCTGCCCAGACTGAATGGGCTGACACTTTCCGTTTTGCAGGTTTAACCAGCAGCAAAACTGAGCATGTATCCCAGAGACGCACAGATAGAAAAAGGACACTGACACAACCGGTCATACAGGCTGTTGCAGCCAAGGGCTGCCTTCAACGTCACCTACACTCAGGACTTATGTAAAACATAGACATAGACAGCCCCCTTCCTCCTTTCCATCTGGTAGAGTTAGAAGTTCACTGCTGCAGGCAGTGAACACAGAGTTCTCCAAGTTCATAAGCATACACACATTTGCAGATTCTTTGAGTACTGTCACAGTCCCTCTGTCTGCCCAGAACACTGGCCCAGATCCTGGGCCTCTTACCCCCTTCATGGGTCACCTGCTTGCCAGCTAGTCCAATGTGAAATTCAATGCAAACAAACATGCACTTACACACTTGTCCCTCATGCACACCACATTCACAAGTCCCCCTGGGCATATCAGTACAGGTCCCCTGTCCACCTGATTCCCCAGCCAAGGACTCACCAGCTAGTCCAGCTTGAAGTTTGCTATCAAATACATGCAAACCCCTTCACACCCACCAGGTCTGGGGAAGATACAGACACTTGACCCCCAGACCAGCAGCCAGCACAGGCACACAGGCTGTGATCTGCAGGCCCACTCCAGCCCCTGGTGCAGAGCTCACACTTGTTTCACTCACACTGATTGGTATAGTGTAGATTCCTCTACATTATAGATCTATCTTCATTAGATTAATTCAACTGATAACAAAAAAGCCTTTAACCCAAATAACTAAGTCAATGATCAAACAAAATTAGATCAATACATTATTTTTAGGGTTAAATATGTCTAAGAGATAGGTAACGTTATAACTAAGAAAGGGATAGTAGCATTTAAGAAAGGAAGCTGGGGCTTTTAGCAGAGAGAATGGGTAAAAAAGATCCTCTGGTGGTGGGGAAGGAACAGAAAATGTAGCTAATTTGAAGTTGTTGGACACTGTATCTAAATTGGACATATTTTGAATCAAGTTTTTTGTGCTTGGGCCTGGGCATTAATTAGGTAGGTTTACATCAATTCCTGTCTCTGAATAGGTTTAGCTTATATGCGAAATTTTGCTCCATATGGTCTTGTCCTTTTCTGGCATCATCATAATCATTTCTGCTTATTGTCATGGGGCTGGACTGGACAACCAATTCCTGTCTAAAGTGATGCTTCTCTAACTAGACCAAGATACATAAGTGCATTTCTGTAGCAAATGGAATGGACCCAGTGAAGTCCAAATACCTGCCATTGTATTCCTCTGAAGAGGGGTCCAATGTAGAAAACAGTGTCTATGGATTACCCTGTTCATACTGTAGAGCCAGAGGGGTGGGGAATGAGCAGCCTATGAGAGGGATGATGAAACTGAAACAATTGGATAAACCAGAGTTATAGCACTGATAACTCATTCTAGAAAAATTGACTCAATATTTCATGTTTTCCTTACTTAGTTAACTCTGCAACATGACCTGGTATGAGGTGCAAAGACAATCAAAATATCAAGCCAGTATAGTTCACTGGCCACTGCTCTCAGATTGACCTGAGGGACTGGGATAAGACAAACTAGTTAATGTATTTCTCTCTCACCAAGTTGAAAGAGCTGGTGCATGAAATCTAGTAAAGCAGCTCTCCGGTCCAGTGAAGCACAGGACCATAGGCAGCACCAGGAAGGTTATCACTGTCTGCATCAGATGACTCCTCTGTGTGAGGTCAAAGCCCCATTGGATTTGTAATGGGGGGGTGGAGGAGGCTATAAAGTCATTCCCAAAATGGAGCAGTGAAGGCCTAGAGGCAAGAAGGAGCCAATGAAGGGGAGAAAGGAAATGGACTGAAAGATCATAATCAGTGAAATTCTGCATCCTACCCTAAGGCTGTATTTCTCATAGGACAGTATAGTGCCAGGCAACTAAAGCCACACCCACTGGCTGATTTTGATGTCATGATCAGAAAACTGATAGAGATGGAGAACATGGGGACTCTCCAGACTGTTATGGGGGACTCCAAGGACATGACTGAAGCATGTCCTTCAGAGAACCCAGAACTACGAAAGCCAGGTAATAGGGTAAGGGTGAAAGGTACAAGTAAAATTGCATGAAGAAATCAGAACAGCAATAAGTAGAGAGATGCAGGGCAGGACAGAGAGCAATTGGCAGATTTATTAGTGGACCATAGGGTGGGAATGGCTGGACATCTGTAAGACAGAAATGATGGATGTTGGAAGTTCTGTGTTTGAAATGAATGAAGATCAGACCATAAACTATTGTGAATGTAGGCAGGCAGAAATCGTGGTGAAGTAACTGCTGACAGTTCTACATTATGGTAACTGATCTGCTGTTGCAGGGAATCAACATTTGCAGTGCAAATTTTGAGCAACTGGTTCCATTCTGGCAGACAAGTTATTTACATTTTTCAGTCATGTTTATTATAAGAATCACAGAATTACAGAATCATCTGGGTTGGAAAAGACCTCCAAGATCACCTATTCCAACCTCTGACATAATAATGACAAGTCCTCCACTAAACCATATCACTAAGCTCTACATCTAAACATCTTTTAAATACCTCGAGGGATGGTGACTCAACCACGTCCCTGGGCAGCCCATTCCAATGCCTAACAACCCTTTCAGTAAATAAGTTTTTCCTAATATCCAGCCTAAACCTCCCATGGCAAAAATGGCAAGTGGTCTACTGGAAACTGTTTCTTCATGACTCAACGTGCATTACACAGGGAGACACACTCTCTCTCTTTGCTTTTTCATGAAGAATTCAGTTTCTAAGGTCATCAGCACATAGTATACCTAGAGGGATGAAAAGGAGCCAAAACATGGCTGAGGTTTCCAAACATGTCCCTTTTTAACCACTAACGTTGGATCCTGAAAAATGAAGATACCTTGTTTTTTCTAACACAGCAGATACCAGCAGCCAGGTGGTATCATCCCATGCAAGAAATAACGTAACATTATTATCCTAGCAGTTTCATCTATTTTACTATTGCACAGTAAAAAAAAAAAAAAAAAAAAAAAAAAAAAAAGGAGAGAGAGAAAAAGGTTTCTGAACTGGGAGTGATGGCAAAAATGGATGCTTTTTATTTCCAAAAAAAGTGCAGGTTAGATTTCCACTGAATCATGGACAATAAATGTCACTTTCTTTTCTCACTCTCTGTAAGTTTTCTGTTTTAGTTTGGTATTTTCTTGATTGCTATTAATTATTTAAAATAATAACAATGGAAATATACACCAGCTAACTAGTGTGAATTTTGGAAAAGGAAATGAGACTGTCCACACAGCTTCAGCCTTGGGTCTACCTTTCATAGTGGCAGCAGCCTTTAAAATTATATAATATTTATAATTTGTGCTGAAGAAAAGTAGCTTGGAGATTATATTAGATGTTAAGCCAAAAGTAACTTGAAGACTTAGAAATATGTTCAAAAGGTTACCAAATGATTCAACTTTGGATTTTGCATGCCTAAGGCAAATGGTAGGTTGCAGGGCCGTAAGCCATCTCACCAAAATTTAAACCTGTATTAAACCTAATCCTCCTTAATACCAAGTGAAGAGGAAGTATCACCTCCGTGGAATGATGTTTCCCAACCAGATCAAACACCTGTATCAGTGTAGGATAAATTACGTTATAGACTAATTCAGACTTAACTAATTTTTAACTATCTAGATTGAAGTGAGATGAGCAGCCCTGCTTGTCATTTTGGAAGAAAAAAAAAAAAAAAAAAAAAAAAAAAGAGAGAGAGAGAGAGAGAGAATTCAGAGATCCTGGGAACTCCTAAAGCTCATAAAGCAAAGTACTCCACTGCCAGGCCCCCTCCCTTAAATGGATGAAGAAGCTGGTGCCTTTTTCGGCAGCAGAGGAGTCAGCGTAGCCTAGAGAAAAATATTCTCCCACAAAACAACTTTAACTGTTGAAGCATTTTTCTCTCTGCCATCTCAAGCCTAGCAATCACTGGATAACAAATCAATTGTCTTTCTGACAACCACACACCAACTCCTTATGCTATCAACAAATGCTGGAATCTCTTTCAGAGTGATCTAATTAGATTTCTTTTAGACTTCAAAAAACCCTAGTTAGGCACAAGATAAAACAAAGAGCTTCAGCTTCTAACACTTATTAGTTCAGCTACAATTCTTAGGCAAGTTCTTCAGAAAATTAGTAAATTATTTATGAGGTTGTAAGAAACACAATATGGGAACAAAATAAAGTTTGCCTTCTGTTCTCTGAATATGATTGCTTAATATTTTTATGGTTCCTTTATTTTAGTAATGAAATCTAGAAAATCACTTATTAAAAAGCTTGCAGAATTCAGGGACTCAGTCCAATGTACACTATAGGCTTTGAAGGTCTTGCTGCAGAAGGCATTTTAGTGCTTGTACAATGCAAGTCATGTTAATTTTCCATAAATTCTGCATATATCCTTCCCTCTGTTTCCGATTCAGCATCAGAAAATCATAGAGTCATGGAATTGTTTGGATTGGAAGAGACCTTGAAAATCTTTAAAGTTTCAATCCCTCTACCATGAGCAGGGACACCTTCCACTAGACCAGGTTGCTCAAAGCCCCATACAACCTGGCCTTAAACAATCGTAGAAGGCCACCAGATTTGTCAGGTATGATCTATTTTATTGAAGCTATGTTGGCTGCCATCAATCACCTCTTCATTTTCAATGTACCTTAGCATAGTTTCCAGGAGGATCTGCTTCATGACCTTGCCAGGCACAGAGGTGAGACTAAGTGGCTTGTAGCTTCCTACATATACTTTTTATTATTATTATTATTTTTTATTTTTTCCTTTTTTAAAGGTGAGGGTTATGTTTCTCCACTTCCAGTCAGAGGGAATTTCTCTGGACTGCCACAACTTCTCAGATATGATAGATAGTGTCTTAGCAACTACATCTGCTTGTTCCCTCAGGACATGCAGAAGTATCTCAGTAAGTCCCATGGACTTTTGCATATTTAGGTTCCTTAGCTTGTCTCAGACCTGATCTTCTCCTACAGCACATGGTTCATCACTCTCCCAGTCCCTGCCTTTGCCTTCTGGGACTTGGGCTATGTGGCTAGAGCACTTTCTCATGAAGACTGAGGCAAAAAAAGTAATTGAGTATCTCAGCCGTCTCCATATTCTAGGCAAGCAGGTCTCCCATTTCCTTCTGGAGAGGGCCTACAATTTCCCTAGTCTTCCTTTTATCACCGATGTACCTCTAGAAGCCTTTTTCATTGCCCCATGATGTAGATATTAATGTTTTCCTTCATTGGTGAAGTGATTGAAGGTCTATGAAGAAAAGATACAAATTCATGTTTACTTAATTAAATACATAGTAGTTATTATTTAATAAATACAGTAACTTAATATGGCAATGGAATGAGGCCTCCAAATGGATGAAAGCTACATATACCTAGGGTTCTTGGAAATGAGAATGTGAGGCAACTCTTCATGTCCTTACAGAAAGTGAAGAAAAGAGGAATGGTATAGCTACCATGGGAATGCAAAAACATTAGTTTCATTGTCAGGGCCTTGCATTCCTTTATCCCCAGGCAAAACATCAGTGACATTCTTTTGACATGCTTTCTTTATGAATGGGCAATTATACTAGATTCTGCCTTAATTTCTCTTGAACCTGCTCCAGAGTTGACCATATGATGTAGCTATTCATTTGATAAGGTACACAAATCACTGATGTAATCTTCCAGGCTGTAATTTGGTTTGGGGTAAACAAGGGTTGTACAATGATAAGACAGAGAGCCAAGGCAGTTAAGCTGTTTGGAAGAAAGGCTGCGAAGGTTCACTGCTGTCAGAAGCGTTACTATGTACTGCCCCTGAAGCTGCATGATCTCTACCATGAGATACATATCAGTTATTCTTAATTCAATACATATTCAGTTATTCAATACATATCAGTTATTCTTAACAGCAAAGAAGAGTATTTAGTGTTCAAAGAGCTAAATAAGCATATAATTGTTTAAACAATTAAGTAAGATTATTAAGATTTTATTTATTTATTTATTTCATATTTTTATTTCATTCTTATTATTCTAATAATGTTTTCTAAATAGCCATGGGACACTATATTTTAACCTCAGCAAATTTCACTACTGAATTTGCCCTGGGATTAATATCATTCCACTTCCAGTCTATTCAGAGAAATTCCAGTCTTCTCAGAGTTTCTTCCTTGGGTATTCATAAGCCTGTGTTTGCAATACTGACTTGCTGAAATGGACTAGGCAGATGTAGGGAATTGCACTGTCCTTTTGAATATAACTGTATTCTGATTTTGAAAAGAAGGCAGTTACAAAATATCAAAGTCTTCATTTGGATAAAATATTTTGCTTAAGTAGTATCTGCATGTGTAGTACCTAAATGGGAGTATTACATTGTGTAGATATCAAGGTGTCTGACACAGGTAGTCAGACAATATACCGCTCTAGAATTTATTTATTTATTTATTTTAAATATATATATATAATTTATTTTATTTTATTTTATTTTATTTTATTTTATTTTATTTTTTACAGTTTGCTGAAACAAAATTAGTTAAGCCCACATTTATTGTTTCAACATTATTGCTTGGTAGTTTATTTGAATCATCTAAACAGAGCTGTCTGGAGAGGGAGAGACAAGTATTAATGTCCCACTGTGAAGCATTTTGAATGAGGTGACTGTTTGGCAGGACGGACTAGACCAATAGTAGATACAACTCCAAAGATACGATCTCAGATGCTTTACACTATCTTCTGTAGATGTGCTTCACATTTTCTTTATCTACCTCTTTAAAGCTGGGGCCGTCCCTTTTACAGCTATTTCTTCAAAAATGACCATATATTTATGCTGCTAGCAAACTGTATTTACTGTTTATAAGGCAAGAGAAAGCGTTCTGAAAGTGCAGTAATATTCCCTAGTAGTAATCCTGTCATGCTTTCTCAGAATTGCAACAAAGGGCAGAATTTGCCAGAATGTATATTATCCCCATAACACCCCTGATAATGTGACACCGAATCTCTAATCTGATCTGTACGTTTTGGGATCTGACCCACTACTGTAGCACCTGGTCTGAGCTCTATATTGAGTTTATTTGTGTGTGTCTTGCTTTGTACTTTGTGTGTGTCTAGCCCTAGGAAACAAATAGCAGAAGTTGTTTTGAAGATTCTTTTTGTTATTCCTCCCTCATTCCAAAGATAGCAGATTCACAAGTGTTTTTGAGATGAACCCCAAAGGTGGGGAAGTTCAAATGCTTCATATTTAGTAACTTATGTGACTGTCCTCTGAGCTTCTTTTCATAGAATCATAGAATGGTTTGCGTTGGAAAGGTCCTTAAAGATCATCTAATTCCAAGACCCCTGCCATAGGCAGGGACACCTTTCACTAAACCAGGTTGCTCAAAGCCCCTTCCAGGCTGTCCCTAAACATTTCCAGGGATGGAACATACACAGCTTCTCTGGGCAACCTCTTTCTGGTGCCTCACCACCCTCATAATAAAGAATTTCTTCCTTATATCTAATCTGAATCTACCAGTTTTTAGTTTTAAACCATTACTCCTTGTCCTATCACTGCACTCCCTGACAAAGAGTCCCTCCCCATCTTTTCTGTAGGCCCTCTTTATGTACTGGAAGGCTGCTGTAAGGTCTTCCTGGAGCTGCCTCTTCTCCAGGCTGAACAACCCCTGTCCAGGTCCCTCTAGATGGTATCCAGTCTCTCCAGCATGTCAACCACACCACACAGCTTGGTGTCACTGTCAAACTTGCTGAGGCTGCAGTCAATCTCACTGTCCACGTCACTGACGAAGATGTTAAACAGTGCTGGTCACAGTGCACTTCAGCTGCTCATTAACATAGGGGATGATACCCCCTCCTCATCTCCCTTGCCTGTCCTTCCTAAAGAGATGGTATCCTTCTGTTTCAACACTCTAGTCATGGAAGCCATCCCACCACATCTCCGTAATGCCAAGGCGGCCACAGCTCTGCAGGCATGTGCACATCTCTAACTCCTCTTGTTTATTCCCCATGCTACGTGTGTTAGCATAGAGACATTTAAATTGTGCCCCTGATGGAGCTGGCTTACAGGCTGAAGTGCCTGGAATTCCTTTGTGCTGCTCTTTTCATGTTTAACTACATAGTTAAGAGATATATTCTTATGGTTCTCTCTCCATGACTTCCTAGTCATGGCATGGAAGGTTTGTTGTTTCTACACAATACAATCGATATGCTATTAATATAAGAATATTTCATACAGTTTTATAGGAAAGACTAAAATCACATAGGGCATAGGCAATATTAAAGAACTGATGCAAAAAATGAAAGCTGATTTTAAGGTGGTATAAATTATATTTACTTAATGGTAGTGAGAAATAATCTTAAAACTGCAAAATTATTTATCTTTCCTTAGCCCTACAATAAGTTACTCATGTTTTTTAAAGTTATTAGTTAATTTGGGTAAGGTTTCAAAGTATATCTCTCCCCTAACATAGATAGTTGGGGAAAATTGTCTGGACATTTAGATTTTTTAGTTTAAATAATAATTCATTATTTCTGTATTTATAATAAGGAAATACTTCTCACACAGCTAATGCTAAAAAGCAACAGTCGCTGAGTAACTGTCCCTGGTTCTTACTTCATACAATCAACACCACAGAATCTTTATGTAATACTCACTGTTTGGCAGCATGTGAGCTAAAAACACAGCTAACAGTTTGTGCTCATTATACCATGGCACAGAAGTCAGTATAGATAGTGGGAGACATAGTTGCAGTAGTTGAAGGAAACTACCAGTTCAGATAAATTTAGTGATACTTTATAAATTTATATTGTTAGAATCATTGCTTCCATTTATAAATATATATATGTATATATAATGTGAAAGTATCAATTCTAAACTTCTACTTGATCATGATGTACTCTTTCAACACAACTTTAACTGAAAATGGTATGGAGCTACAAATATCCATGAAATAGCTGTAGAGCTGCAGAGAGCTCATGGATTTGCAAATAAGCAGTTTTGTGAGCTGTGGGAATGATCTGGTAAAGTAATGCCTACAGGTTTTATAAGAATTAGTGTGCTGAGTATATATGGATGCTTCCCACACTCCAAGTTCTGTTTATATTACTTCTGACAAAGAAGCAGGCATCAGATTTCCATTACATGATGGTGGAAATGAAAATGTTTCAAACTGATGAAAAAAAATAAATCTCCAAATGGAAAAAGTTTAAAAGTTTATGTGACTACATAGCCTAAGGAAGAAAAGAGCAAGAGTTACAGTATACTTTGTACAGACTGGAACCAAAACACTAAACCAATGAGTGGGTCTGTAATAGAAATAATCAGTTTTCAGCTTAAGTTTGCATTTGGGATCAGGTGAGAATAGATTGGGAGTCAATATTTATAGTTGTTTTCAGAAAGGACTTAAGAGGCAGAGAAACCTGGATATTTAGCACTTTTCCCTGGCATTTCCACCTACAGGAGGAGCTAAGTAAAATAGGCTTGTTCAGACAGTATTTCTTTTTCAGTAAACTTCATGACTCCAAAGGGCAAATTATGGAAAAATGCCTTGGGTGCACAGAGGATGTTCACATGGAAAAATAATTTGTGGTCTTTTCCTCAGGGTTTGGATGAAGGTCACCCAGATACAATGTTCTTACAGTGGTTCTAGAGAAGTGACCTCTCATCTCATCACAGGCTTAAAATCAGAAGATGGGCAAAGATGTGAGCCCTAATGCTCATTACTCTGCTGTGGTAATGCAAAATAAGTTATCTAAGAGCTTCAGCTGATCTGATCCAGAATTTGTGAATATCCTTCTCTAAGAGGGAGGTTTGGCTGGATAGCACCAGAAGTCTCTTCCCAAAACTGTGATAAAGCTACATTTTATTTTCAGGAGAGTGATCATCTTGAGCTTCCAGCAACTTGACTCTGAAATCATGAGAAGTAGGGAGTAAGTTGCTTCTTCCACTAGGAAGAAAAACTGAAGAGATCTCACACATTTCAAGAGATATCAGATTGAGAAATAGAATGGATCATAGGGGACTCTTGTGTACAGAGAAAACTAAGAGGGTCTTTGTTGCAGTATGTTTACTCAGTCTGTAGTGCTGAGATACACGAACTGTCTTGGCTGGTGGCAGCAGCATCAGTTAGCTTATGCTGAATTCTGTGCCACAAATCTTTTAGCTAATACACAGAGATATTGTGACTACAGTGTTGTTGCACCTTTGGTGTTTATATATTCCAAATAGATCAAGATTAAGATTATTTGGTAGAGGAACTGAGGTTGGATACCTCACCAACCAGTAGAATACATAGTAGTATACAAGTAGAAAAGTAGTTTTCCAGGTGCTAAGGAAGTCAAATTCTTCCTTTTGCAACTTAAGACCTTGCCAGCTTATTTTAGCAAAATTCAAAATTCCCAAACATCTTACATTTCTTTGAAGAAAATAATTAAATAAATAAGTGCTACAAATTGATATTTTTCTTGTTTCAGAAGGTCATTTAAAAAAAAATATTTTTCAGCAGAAATAGGAGATGCAGCTTTTGCTGTTTGTTACTCGTAAACACAATCTGTTGATTTAGATATAACTTCACTCATGACTGTGTCACAAAATGAGTCAGTATTCAGGTCTTAAATGTTGAAAATACTAAAACAAGCAGCGCTGGTTACAAATAGGAAAAACTGAAGGACAAGAGAGTCACATTCCTTGGACATTTATTCACTTCCAATAACTACTTTGATTAATGTTTGAAAAAGTTGCCAGTGATGTAATTTTGATGGCTCTACAGCTCTAGCATGCATTAATGTCAGTGAACAGGTAATGACCAGATGCAGGAATTTCACCTGTTAATTAGAAAAATATAATTTTTAAAGGTTGTCAAATGTTTGGTCCTTAAAAACACTTAAATAGAATCAAAGCCTCTAAAAAGACCGTACTCTCTCCTTGTTCAAAACAGTACTAACAGCAAAATTAGATCAGGTTGCTCAGTTTTGTTTAACTGAGTTTTGAAAATCTCAGAGAATGAAGATTTTACATTCTCTCTTTGGCAACCCATTCCACTACAAGAACCACCTTCACTGCAGTGTTTAAACTTTTTGCTTCTTGTCCTTTTTACCTCTGATAAGAGTCCGGCTCTGTCCTTTCTATATACCTGTTTAAGGTAGTTAGAGATTGTGATTAGACCTGTGTTCCCCCTCCCCCAACTCCCATAGCTAGCTCCATTGTAAATGAACTCAGCTCCTTCAGCCTCACCACACACAGTGTTGTCCATCTTAGTGGATCTCTGCTTGACATGCTCCAGATGGCCAGCCTCCCTTCTGTACTTGGAGCTCCAGCACTGGACATATTCTGTGCTATGAAACCTAACCCTACTGAAATGGATGGGAATAATAATTCTGTTGATAGACTGGCTACGGTCTTGCTAATGCAGACTAGTATGTGGTTGACCTTCACTGTTGCAAGGGCACACTGCTGGCTTATGTTCAACTTTCTTCCCATATGGACTCTCAGGTTCTTTTCTGCAGCGATACTCTCCAAACTGTCTTTCCTGTAGCATGTACCAACATGGAGAGCTTTTCTTCCACCAGGTGTTAGTTGAACTTGATGAGTATCCTGTTGGCTTGTAACTTCATCTTACCAAGGACCCTCTGACTCACAGCCCTGTTATTCAGCATTTCAGCCACTCTCCGTGATTTTGTGATCTGTAAAGTTATTGAAGGTACCATTTATACTTTGAATGCATTCATTTAAAAAACATTAAAAATTTGAGCAAACTTTCATCAGTCCAGTAGAGAGCAGTCAGTCTCTGCTTATTAACACATGCAGGACAGCGGAATGTCAAAGCATACATGCCCCCTCTATGTCAGCTCTTGTTATGTTTCAAAGATAAGTATTTTAAATACTAGTGCACCCACTACAGGGACTGTTGGGAATACCTAAAGTAAAATATTCACTTATGTTTGTTATTCAATTGTTGGGTATTATGTGGAGCCTTGGGCTTCTGTTTAATTATAGTTGATGTACAGTAAACATATCTCTGTACTGGGATAGATGGACTGAACAGGGAGAAATGAGAGTCCTACTGAGTCATCTCCTAATGTCATTTTATGGTATCAAATTTGTACTGCTTTGTTAAGTTACAATGTTTGTGGCCTATTACCTATACTCTTCTCAGAACAGGAGAGATATTTTTGTTTCTCACTCAAGAAAAAGTGTTATTTTGGATCATCTAAACAACAAAGAAGTAAATCCTTAGTTAAGAGGAGTTTAAGGAAAATGTAAGCACATTCAATTTTTTGGTCCATGACCACTGACAATAGGAAGTTTCACATGAGCCTGTGCCTGCAACATGTCATGAATCATACTTGTAAATGGAAAAGTAACTTTTTATTTCAAGTTCTATTCTCAGAAACCTTCAGAAAAACATAATGCTTGTTCCAAAAGTTTGTTTTCTAAAATTCTGTCCTATTCAGAGTTATATAAGTGAATGTAACTTCTTTCCTCTTAAGAGCTTAGTTACTGGTCACTACCAAGATATATTTCACAGTGCTTTAGGACAATCTTCATAACAGAAAAATTCAACTCTTACTGGTGAAAAAAAACAAACAAACAAACAAAAAATCCAGAGACAACAGTTCAGCCCAGGCAGTGCCTGGAGTATGTGCATGTACCTGAAGATTTAACTATTGAGAATAACTTCTGTTTTGTACTCATTTTTTAATCAGTGCAGACCTATTTCAGGGAACAGTTTTTTCATATTCTTCATTTTCTGGGGAAGAGAGCTAAATTGTGGTGATTCATCTTGTTCTTAATTATGTGTCTGTAGTGCTGTTTTTTCTGTTATAGAGTCAAATTTTCAACATCATATGAAAATAAAAACAAACAAACAAACAACAAAAACAACAAAAACAATGCAAATACAGGACCTGAGGCTTTTTTGATGTCATGGTATATCAGGTTCAAAACTTTCTAGCCAATGAAGTCTAACTGGATAACATGATTATGAAGAAATCCTCAATATATTGCAAAAAGTGAAAAAGATTGACTATGAAATAAAACCTTCTGATCCAGCACAGTGCTATGGAAGTCATGTATGGATGTCAGTATGGAGGGCCAACTTTAACCTGGGGCGCATCAAGCATGACATTGCTAGACGGTCGAGAGAAGTGGTTGTCCCGCTCTACTCTGCGCTGGTGCGGCCTCACCTCGAGTACTGTGTGCAGTTCTGGGCATCACAGTACAAAAAGGACGTGAAACTGAGTGTCCAGAGAAGGGCTACAAAGATGGTGAAGGGCCTAGAGAGGAAGACGTATGAGGAGTGGCTGAGGTCACTTGGCCTGTTCAGCCTGGAAAAGAGGAGGCTGAGGGGAGACCTTAATCGTGGTCTACAACTTTTTCACGAGAGGGAGTGGAGGGGCAGGTGCCAAGCTATTCTCTTTAATGACCAGCGATTGGACCTGACGGAATGGTGTCAAGCTGAGGCAGGGGAGGTTTAGGCTGGATATCAGGAACAGGTTCTTCACTGAGAGGGTTGTCGTGCACTGGAACAGGCTCCCCAGGGATGTAGTCAGTGCACCAAGCCTGTTGGAGTTTAAGAAGCATTTGGACTGTGCTCTTAGTCATATGGTTTGAATTTCTGGGTAGACCTCTGTGGTGCCAGGAGTTGGACTCGATGATCCTTGTGGGTCCCTTCCAACTCGGGATATTCTATGATTCTATGATAACTGTAGCTAAACTAAAAATGTATGCTCCTATGGCATGGCTCAGGCAGAAACTGAAGGCCCGAGACGGAGCTTGAACAGAGCTCTTCTTCCCATGGGCAGGGCATGTGTGTGCATCTGTGAAGGATCTGGGTAAGACTGGTTAAGGCCATCAAAACCTATTAGGGCACTCAGGGACCTGACAATAGCCTTCCATCCTAGCAATGTGTGCATTAGCACCTTACGGGGATCTGAAGTTATAAAGAAAATTATGTAGAGTGAAAGTGGAATAAAAATAAGCAAAATATTTTGACTCTGCCCTAGGATTTCACAGGTCACAGGATGTTTGTAGCATGCAGTGTGACCTGTGATGTATAGCTGAATGGCTGTACTAAGCCATCAGCAAGCAATGGTTCTTATTGACAAAATTTTAATAGGGCCCAGATTTCCCACGTTAGCTAGAACCAGAGCTGAACCCATGCCATCAAGAACTACCTTCAAAATTGTCACCTTTCTATCAAAAACTTATATTAGGGAGATCTCTAATGATGCTTTGGACAACAGAGTAATTCAGAGGTGTGTGTGCTCCAAGTATTGTGTCCTCTGCTGTCACCCAAAATAAAATACTCACAATCTCAGTTTAATTCTCTGTCTGCTATCCTGACAGATTAGCAAAATTATTACAGGCTAATACTCAAAACATATGGGATGTATTCACGTAGTGGGTTTACGTGACAAGGTTTTCATAGCAGGGGGACCATAGGGGTGGCTTCTGTGAGAAAAATCCAGAAGCTGCCCCTTGTTAGATAGGAGCCATCGCTGCTGGCCAGAGCTGTGTCAATAGCGATGTTGTTTGTATCTCTCTGATCATATTTAAGAAAGGGGAAAAAAATTGCTGTGAAAGAGCAGCTGGGAGAGAAAGGAGTGAGAAGCAGCCTTGCAGACGCAAAGGCCAGTGAAGAAGGAGGGGGAGGAGGTGGTTCAGGCACTGGAGCCGAAATTCCTCTGTGGCTTGTGGAGAGGACCATGGTGAAGCAAGTTGTCCCCCTGCAGCCCAAAGTATACCATGGTGGAGTAGGTTTCCACACTGCAGCCCATGAATGAGCCCACAGTGGAGCAGGTAGACCTGCACTGATGGAGGCTGCAACCTGTGGAGGACCCCCGCTGGAGCAGATTCTGGGCTGGAGTTGCAGCCCATGGAGAGGAGCCCACACAGGAGCAGGTGACCTGGCAGGAGCTGCTGCCTGTGGGGGATCCATGTTGGAGCAGTTTGTCCCTGATTGATGGACCCCATGGTATGAACCCATATCTGGAGCAGTTCTTGAAGAGCTGCTGCCTGTGGGAAGCTCACGCAGGATCAGTTCAGGAAGGACTGCATCCTGTGGGAGGGACCCCATACTGGAGCAGGGGCAGAGAGTGACTGTGAAGGAGCAGTGGAAATGTGCTACAGACTGACCGCAGCCCCCGTTACCCATTCCCCTGCACCTTTTTGGGGGGGAGGAGGTGGAAGAGAGTGGAAGGGGGGGAAAGTGTTTTTTGTTTTCTTTCCTTTGTTTCTCACTTCTCTAGCTTGCTAGTAATAGGCAATCAATTTTCCATTCTCCTTACTCTGAGTCTGTTTTGCCTGTCATGATAATTGTTGAGCAATCTCCCCATCTTTATCTCAGTCCTTGAGCCCTTTGTATCATATTTTCTCCCCCTTTCACTTTGAGGAGGGGGAGTGAGAGAGCGGCTGTGGTGAAGTTCAGCTGCCCATCCAAATAAAACCACCACAATTCATTTATCAGAGATCTCTGAAATTCTTCCAAGGCTGATATGAGCAATGAAATAAGGAGTCAGAGTATTTAGGCTGTCTTAATTAAACACTGTAAAATTCAAACAGCAAACAGCTGTCATGCTAACTTCTTAGAATCATAGGAAGCCCAGGTTGAAAGGGGTCTTGAAAACTAGTCTTGTCCAAATGTTTGTGGAAAAAGGGAGCCTAGTTGAGATAATCTCACCCTGTACAATAGCATTTTGAAAACCTCCACTGACAGGGATTCTAACACATCCCTAGGGAGGCTGTTCTAGTGATTCATTGTTCTCACTGTAAAAAAAATTCTTTCTTATAACAAGATGAAACCTATGCTACTGCAGCTTGTACTCCTTGCCCCTTGTCTTCTCCATGTTGTTCCTTGTGAAGAGAGTACCTCTCTAAGTACTGGAATATTATAGCCAGGACACCCTTGAGCCTTCTTCAGGGTGAAAAGATCTTCAGTCTATTCCCCAGCTATCTGATTGTCTTTGAGGCCTTCTCTTGGACTCTTTTAAGTTTTCTGTGTCTTTTTTGAATTGTGGGGACTAGAACTGGACACAGTACTTCATGTGTGGCCTCACAAGCACTCAGTAGAGTGGGATGATCATGTGTTTATTTCTGCTAGTAATGCCACTGTGGATGCAGCGCAGGATCTAATTTGCCTTGTTGCTGCAGTGGTGCACTGCTGACTCACGTTCGGCTTGCTGTCCACCAGGGACCATATTGGGCCCTATGCTGTTTAACATCTTCATGAATGATCTAGATTATGAGATTGAAGACACTCTCAACAAGTCTGCTGGTAATACCAAATGGTTGGTGAAGTGGTTACATCAGAAAGGAGAGCCATCTTACAGAGAGATCTATACAGGCTGGAGGATTGAGCAAGCAAAAGCTTTAAGAAGTTTAACAAAGACAAGTGCAAGGTCATGCACAGAGGAAGACACAGCCATACAGCCCAATACACATTAGGATCTATGTGAATGGGGAGCAGCCTTCCTGAAAGAGACCTGGAGGTCCTGATGGACCAATGTGCCTGTAGTTTTCTGAGTCTTTTTTTTTTTTTTTTTTTTTTTTTTTTCCCTTCTTGTAAATGTGTATGACCTTTGCTCTACTCCAGTCACCAGAGATATCTGGCCCGATAGATTTATGTGTGTTAAGACCTTGCAAAAGGCTTCAGACCAGCCTTCCCTCTAAAACTGGTAGGTTAAAACATGTTGTCATGGCCATTGATCTTGTGCTCTGGCGTCCAGCTACTCTGGTAAAGACAGAGGTAAAGAAGGTAGTGAGACTTCTGCCTTGTCAACATTATTAGTAACAAGTTTCCCTGCCTTGTTCAGCAGTGGGCCTATATCTTCCCTGTTTTCCTGCTTACTGCTCACATACATGATGAACCGTTTTGTTCTTGATGTTCTTGATCAATTTCAGTGCTAGCTGAGCCTTAGCCTTCCTGACCACATCTCTGCATGCCCTAAGAAGCTTCTTATTTCTTCCAAACTGCAAAAATGTTGCTAGCCACAGAGCTGGGGTTAACATTCCTTTGGATACATGCCAGATACATGCTTTGAAACCCCTGTGTATCTTTAGGAACAACAATATATTCTTTTAAAAAATCAGGGTCTAAGAATTCCAAAGTTTGCACGAAGAACTTCATAGTTACTGAATTAAAGACTTAGGTATTCCTATGGCATGACAAGGTAAAACTAATTAGTGAGGTCTTCTTTTTAGCTAATGCTTTCTCCCACTCAGTTATGGGCTCCTACAGGCTGTTAATGAATCATTTAGAGATTCCTAGCAACACCTTTAAGCTGTCTTAAAGTCTTTGAGGAAATCCAGGTGAGAAGGCTCTCATGGCCTGATTTCCATATAACTTTAAAATTCTACTGTTTCAATTTTTATGTTAGTACACAGGGGAGGCCAGATTCCGTGTCCATTTCTACTTTTACTACAATTTTTTTTTTTTTTTTTTTTTTTTTTTTTTTTTAATGTTAGAACCCACTCCCAGTTTCTGATTTGTGGGACTAGGTTGTCTGCTTCATATTCACTAATTTCATCTTTTCCTAAAAAACATACTTCTGCTTTTACTGAGTGCCTGGCTCTTTGAGGCACTCCCCCTCTACAACAGCCATGGAGATTTTTCTTTTACCTAAACTGACAGTAAGCTTCCCAACTCTCCAACAGACAGTTTTTTATCTAGTTCAAAGCACAACAGTTAGAAGAACATCCTGACCACTTGCCAGAGCTTCACCAGTGAGGTGGAATTCTACTCACCCACTCATTCAAGGTTACTTTTATCTCAGGCAGGAACTGAAGGCACAAGACAGAGGTTAAATGGGACTCCTATGTTCATGGGCAGTGCGTGTGTGCTTGATTGTGAAGGAAGTTTCTTTGGTGTCCCTATTTCAGCAAGAGTTCTCCTATAAGTGCCAATATAGCTGCACCAGAGGTCTTCAGTTCTTCCTTTTGTCTCTTGTCTTTTCCTGGAAATCATAGAATCATAGAACAGTTTAGGTTGGAAGGGACCTTTAAAGATTATCTAGTCCAACCGACAAATACTATGAAATCTGTAAATGTTGGAGTGGTCAGTCTTACAGAATCTAGTGTCATTTTTGTGACTGCAGCAGGAGTTTCTATAGCAGTAGAGAGAACTATTGATAATATCTCATCCAACTCACCAGGACTTTTGGAATGCATCCTTCAAAGTAGTTTGTACCTCTGCTGCCATTCTCCACCACAAGTAGTTGGCCTTGCTTCCGCTACCCCAAGTCAAGAAGTGCAATTTAAGTCTCTTAAACAGGCTTACTACCCACACATCTACCCACAACATACACACACTATTAATTAAGATAATTCAGCTTAATGTTGAATTAAAAGCAAGCTTACCACCAGGCTTTTGCACTCTTTCAGGCCAGGAGACAGATTCCCAGAATTATACATCAAGGCTGGTTGTGTAATATATAGTAAGATCCTTAAAGGACACCTATGCCTTGATATGGTTTATAATGCATTGTTCATTATTTCTATTTCTAACTTATCTGCAATTTAATGATGGTAAAGTAATTCATATTTACATAGTAGTTCAGATCTTGAGAAGATAAGAGATCCTCAAGAATGGAGATAACACTACTAGTATGTTTCTCCTGGAATATATAGTCACTTTCCTCTCTTACTTTGCTTTGATTTACATAGATATGGATCACCATTCAGTTGCATGATATGAAACTGTACATAATACTGTACATTTGCATACACTCCTCTAAAACTTTGTTTTGCTTTGCTACTCAAGTAAGATGCTATAACTTGAATAACTGGAAATACTACAGTCCATCAGGATTCATCAGGATTCCCTAACATATCTGTAATACACTAAGCAGTTGCTGGCTAGTTGTTACAGCCTTTTCAGATAGAAGATTATTCATGGTATACATGGAAAACCTGCACTACTACTTACTTCTGGCCTCATGAGTTACAGAATCACAGAATTGCAACGGTTGGAAGTGACCTCTAGAGATCATCGGGTCCAACCCCTCTGCCAAAGCAGGTTCTTTAAAGCAGGTTGCCCAGGTAGGCGTCCAGATGGGTCTTGAGTATCTCCAGAGAAAGAGACTCCACAACCTTCCTGGACAGCCTGTTCCAGTGCTCTGTCCCCCTGACTGTGAAGAAGTTACATTGCATGTTGTTGCGGAAATTCCTGTGATCCATTTCGTGGCCTTTGCTCCTTGTCCTGTCCTCACAAACCACTGAGAAGAGGTTGGCCAAATCCCTCTGTCTCCCACATTTAAGGTATTTATAAATATTGATAAGATCCCCCCTCAGTCTTCTTTTCTCAAGGCTGAAGAGAGCCAGGTATCCCAGCCTTTCCTCATAGGGGAGATGCTTCAGGCCCTGTATCATCTTTGTGGCCCTGTATCATCTTTGTGGCCAGGAGATGCCTGTCTTTTTGTACTGGGGAGCCCAGAACTGGACACGCTACTCCAGGTGAGGCCTGA
>NC_048893.1:80215990-80275201 GCF_011077185.1 Oxyura jamaicensis | reverse complement strand
AGGCCTCCAGACAGACTCTGCTCCACCAATCACCACCCTCTGAGCTCGGCCATTTCAGCTCTGCATTCTCCTAACTTTGGGAATGACTTGTATCATGAATTATAAAAAGTGCTATCTTGCAGTATTAAGATTTTGTGTTCATATTGGTGGGTAAAAGAAAACTGTTGAGTCAGATTTACAACAGTGTGAAGAATGTGAGCTGTAATGAGCTCTGCCTCTCCCCTATCATGACAACTTAGGGAGTCCACCAGAGATACTGGTTTGCAATTGCTTGAATTGCATTGACTGCTGCAACCGTTACCTTCATGACTAGTTGAGATCTGCCTCCTCAACCTGCTAGATTAACATTATTCACATCTTTTATCTTAAAGAAGCTGTCTGGGTGACAGCAGTACTGCTGGCCACCAGAGAGAAGAATGTGTGACTGCTTGCCTACCCTGCTCATAGCAGTCTTCCAGGGTTTTTACCCTGGAAGGAGAGACAATATATTCTCTTGGGAGAACAACCCAGGAAAATAGAGATTGTGTTTGTGTTTGTCTACCACAGCACTTAGTTATTCAATATCTAAATATCTTGCTCAACTTTGAGTGGAGTTGCTCCCTGCCCACTCCTCCCTCCTGCCCTTCTCCCCCCCCCCCCCCCAACCCCAAGAATGCTAGAAGGGATGTATTACTGTTGTTTTAAAAAAAATAAACTAACAAAAAACATTTTGCTTACTACATCTGGCTTGTATTGTGCTCTTGATATAGCAAGGAATTCATTTTTCCCATAATGACAGTTTAACCTGATACTTCCTCCTGTAACTGGATAATTCAATGAATCTTACATTTTTGAATGCAATTCCTCAAGTTTGCATTGAAACATTGTTCTTTGTCATTGTGGTGACTTCTGTTTCTACAAACAAGATATATCATGAGCTTGCAGAAGTTTAGATGTGAAATCTGGCATGGTAAAATAAACCAGGAGTTCTGAAGAGATGACTATTCTTCCTCAAATAACAGCATGGAGAAATAATGAGAGATTGTAGACAATCATAGGAAAATGAAATATGAAACCTTTACACATTAATCTATATAAACTCTTCTTCCAACTTGTGAAGTGATGTGATTTTGTTTGACACAGAGTAGGTGGAGTCTATAATGACTATGTCTTTAATGGGATTTGCAGACAGCTGGGATGGGAGGTGTGTCCTCCTCTATACCGCCTTCCCAGAACACAGTGTCTTTTAGGGCACGTTCCCACATGTTCACTCAGCTAAAAGGTGTTTTGCCTGACACGTTCAGCTATCTATTTTGAGATTGCTTTCCAGAGGAATTCAAACGTACATAAGGAGAATGATTACTTTTGAATTCTTGCCTTCGGAAACAAAATAAATAGTAGAAGCATAGGACTTCAATGCTGTACTGATTTCCTCAGTGCAGTGTAGGGTCTTTGTGAGGTGTAGGCTGCTGGTGAGCTATTACTAAATCAGACACACCTTTGGGTTGGGCTATTTTGGAAACTAAGTACTTGATTAGGCTTAAGGTCTGGTCTGCTAGGGAAAAGTGATTTTATTTTGTGTTTTTACATGTACTTTGATGAGCCGATGCAGTTGAAGGACAGTGTCCTCTGTGTAACAGATCAGAGGCAGACAAGTGGTGCCCTGTAGGGAGCCTCACCTGGCTGTTTTCATAGTGAGGATTGCTGGCTTTCAGACAACTAGGCAAGAAAGAAAAAGTGACATCCAATGGGGGTACCTTTATTTGGTGATAGCAAGCCCTTCTATTTCCGGATCTGGAATGGACTAAGTCAGAGGCTGCAAGGCAAAAAATCCTGGGATAAACATCTAGACGAAATCTACTTACTCCAGCAGAAAAGGTACAGTGCATTTCAGCATTCTTGTCTTCCCTTTCTTCTGCTGCTTTCTCCCTGTAGCTGATTCTTTCTCTCTTCCCTTAGGCTTTTCTGCCAGTAAATAAGCTTTAAAAAACCTTGGAGCACAGTTCTTTATCAGACTTCTTCTTTCAAAGTGGAATGTTTCTGGAGTTCCAGTCTTATCTGCTTTCACAGGTGGATTTACTAGATCTCCATTGAATTACCCTGAGTGCAGGACTTCACTCACAAATTAATAGCATATAGTATTTTTTACTTTCCTTCTTCACTGGGAAAGCTCAAAAGGAAATACATGAGGTGTTTTTTGTTTTGTTTTAACTGAGAGTGTGTGTGGCATTTATACTGCAGTCAGCTGTGTTTGAAATGATGGCTTTTTGTGGGGATTCTGCCTTCTGTCTCTCTGAAGGTTGCCTTTACTATCAGATAGAATGGGTGCAATGTTGTTCCATTATCTGATGGTCATTCACTTCCTCAGTTTGACTGCTGTTTCTCATTCCTCCAATGTAGGTGCCATTACCTACATCTCACAGAGAGAATTGTCTTAGACCTTACTGTTATCAGGAAGATTGCTTGTGTTTTCACATGTAAATACTGGATCAAGGCTGTTTGTTACTATTGTGCAAGGTTGCTCCCTCCACAGGCAGGGATGCAGGAGCATACACATAAATCCAGCTGAATCTCTTTTTTGTTGTTCCTTGTTATTTCTGCATGCACAAAGTCTGCAGCAGACAAACAACAAAAATTACTTCCAGTCTTTTTTTTTTTTTCTTTCCTCCAAAACTCAGAAAAACGACCTTAAGGGACAAAGTTCTATCTGTGTGTATGCATGTATGTATACACACACGTGTATAGAAATAAGTAGTCTAATAACCTAATAGCAATAGCTGTACCTATCTGTCTTTAGGGAAATAAATTCCACATCATCATTTAACTTCTGACAAAATAACAAAGGCCTGTGCTATTTTATTTCAAAGCAGTGAGACATAAATACACTTAAAATGGAAGGGAGGGTGAGAACAATATTTTCTCCATAGAACTCTGAAGTGTTTACCTTTGTGTACATTTATGAATGACATCATAAGTAACTGAAAAATAAGCTCTCAGACTCTGTAATCTCCAAGTGAACATATACAAAATAAAAGTCTAAAAACGTTAATATTTTTATATTTATAACATTATCTTCACTATTTTATATCATAGAGATGTGGAAGGGACCTCTGGAGGTTTCTAATCTAACCACCTACTCAAAGCTAATTTATTGCCAACACTAAATCACACCACTTTGGCTTTGTGTGTGTCTTGAAAGCCTTCCAGGACAGAGATTCTTTAGGAATCTGTTAAAGTGTTGTAGTATTCTGTCTGCTAAAGTTTTTGTTGTTGTTGCTGTTGTTCCTAATGTTTAGTCTGAACTTCTGAAATCATCATTTGATGTTGTAGCCAAACCAAATTGTTTACCAATTAGCTATTACCAAGAAGGTTTGAAGGTTTTGGCCCCTTCCTCTTTGTCACGTAGGCTGATATTAGATTGCCATTCAACCTTCTCTTTGCCTGACGAGCCCAGCTCCCTCAACCTTTTCTCATAAGTTGTATGCTGCAGGTCTTGTGCATTGCTTCTGACAGAGAAAAACAGAAAAATCAGAAATTTCTTATCAATTATTATAGTGAAACCCCAGTGGTCCCCAAAACAACATTTCTGTGTTTCTTTCTAAAAATCTATGTAAAAACACATGTATTGCATATAATTTCACTGTCCATGAAATGAAGGTTGCATGGAAACACATTTGTTCCCTCCAGTTTTAGGTGTATGTGTTTCCCAAAAGTAACATGGTACCAATACGTTAATACTTTTTTTTTTTTTTTTTTTTTTTTTTTTTTTTTCTTCCTGTGGAGGGACAGGACTATTGCTTCCCCATATTGTCTTTCCTCTCTATATTTCTATTTTGTCCTCAGCAGCCATGTTTTTTTCCCCAGAGATGCTCAGATTTTGAGAAAGCAAAAAGGAGCATTTTGCAGAGGACTAGAATCACTTTTATTGCTTTCCTATTCTTAATTATGTACAGGTAGAAAGACATAAAAGGAAAACTTCCTGTTGTGACTTATATATGGATCTACTCTTAGAAAACCTCTGTTTAAGTCGAAACACTGCTGTAAAACAAGATAGCGTTTACTTCATCCTGTCATTACCTTTTGGGGAATTGTGGTGTGGTGAAAATGGCCTGAATTCATCTTAATGTTAATGGCACTAACACAAGAAATACACACAGGAATAAGCAGCAATTACATTCCACTGTTACCATATTGAAAGCCAGCAGTAAATATGGTACTACTTTTCTACTATGTTCTGAATTCATAATTATGCGTGTCATGATTCTGCACTAGAAGAAGAATGCTTTTTACTGACTCACAACTAATACTGATAAAACATAGAAACTAACTGTTTTGGTAGTTCTCACCTACACTGGTGTTGCTGTTTATTCTCGTTTGTCATGTGTATTAATTCATTGAATCTTACTGGCATTTGGTCTCAGCATTATCCACAGTGAGGTATTTTTTTTGGCTTAATCCTGCATTGTATAACATTTCCCAAAGTGACATCCAAGTTCAGGAAATGTGATACAATCTCCTTCTAATAGAGAGGACTTAGAGTTTATTATGCCTTGCTCTACTGGTCTCTTCCAATTCAAGAATCTCCTTAAAAAGCTTGTAGCTCAGTGTGGAGTCCTGAAGATGGAGGTCACTGCTCATATGTGTGTTCTAGAATTTGGAATTAAACTATTGGATTTGCATAGCCTGGAGCATATGAACATTAAGAACATTAAAACAACAACAACAAAGAACCAACATAGTTCATAATCATGGGATTAACAAAGAGAGAAATATTTATGAAAATGCAGGCCCGATGAGGGTGAAGAGGAGTCACGTGCCTGTCACAGCTTAACAGATCTCCCAGAAACAATAAGAGCCATTGCTTGGATGGATTTGTTTTGTTTGTTTTTATCTGGCTTTCAGTGTAAAAGTTTCTAAGGAAATATGAACAGAATCTTCCTAGCATGTAATTTTTGAAACTCCACAATATAAGAATTACACTATTTATCAAAAATAATCAAGAGATAAAATAAAGCAATTGAATACATGGACCCATACTATTAAGTTTTATTTTTCTTCCTGCTATTGCCTCTGTAATTTGGATTCATAAATCATCTATTTTATGTGTGTTTCTCAGCTGTTTCGTAGGGATTACTGGTATCATCTGACTTTCTTGGGATGCAGTGAGATTTAATTATTCTAATAACAATAAAACATTTAATTTGTGTGATACATTTCAACAGAATTATCAAAGCCCTTTTACATAGTAATTAATTACAGAAATCTTTGCTATGAGAAACAATGTATTAGAGGAGCTTGGACCAATTCACATAACTTGCAAGGAGCTAACTTTGCATAACTGGCAGAAGTCACTCCAACTGTGCTGAAATGAAAGCTTTATAATCCCTTTAGTTGCTAAATCTTTTTGTGGTTGTTCTGTCTCACAGGTACTTTAGTAAAGTGCTTTGACTCCTATAAAAATAAACATGGCACAAATAAAAGTTAAGTCAATTTAATGTTACTGAATTGGTCTGCTTAAGAGTTGTATGGGGACACAGAAAGCCTTCACCTTCTAGACAAATCTTTCTCAGGTGGGTTGTACATAAGAGATCTTTTTCTTTTTTTTCTTTTCTTTTCTTTTTTCTTTTCTTTTCTTTTCTTTTTTCTTTTCTCTTTTGTCTAAACAACATTACTGAGTTTTCAGTGCACAAATTAACATACAACTTTCCTGTCTTAAAATCCACAATGCCTGTCAACATTAATTGGTTCCTTTGTTTCCAAAGATGTGTTCACAGTGAAAAGAAGATTCCAGTTCTATCTATAATACTATTCAGTAACAGTTCTGAGTAGCCAAGAGGCAAAGAGCAGTCTGTTGCAAAAAATTTTGCTGCTACGTGTAAAGTTAAGTCAAAGACATCACTGATGAATTTTTGGTATTTTCTTATACTATTACACCTTTATCCTGATGGAATTTTTGAGTCTAATAAAGGAAAACAAAACACATCAGTTTCATTGGTGTAAAGGTCCTCCAGAACTCTCAATATACAAACAAATGTGCATTTGGCACTAGTGCCTAAGACATGGAGAAATGGCTTAGACTCATTGATTTCTGGAAGTTATTTAACTATAAAAAGAACAAATTAAAAAACAGAGAAAGGTAATTAGAAACAAGGTGAGGAACACAACTGAAATAAAAGAAAAACATTATTGAAGAGGGTTGGAAGTTCTGATGCAGGGGGAGGTTGTGTTTCAGATAACTTTTTTTTTTTTTTTTTTTTTTTAACTAAATAACTTAGTGATAGTAGAAAATAACCACTGATGAACTATTAATCCAGTTCTAGCATGAGATAATTTTTGGGGTACTTGCAGATGCAGATTTAAAAAAATAAATAAATAAAAGAAGAAAGAAAAAAAAGAAAGGTGTATTATTGCTAGGAGATAGCCTTGCTGGAAGTGACTGAACAAGATTTCTGCTACTCAGTGAAGTAGACAGCTTAAATATCTGACTTCCATATTATTATTATTTTTTTTTTTCTTGTCTAGTAACATTAATAGTTAGTAACCCATTTCATTTATTTCTAGAGAAGCTCTCTTTACTGACAACTGAAAGGGCTTCAACGTAGATGCACAAGAGTTTCAAATTTGCTGCCCTTTCTTCTGTATTGCTTATCCAAGCCCCTATCATCTGTCTCCTGTTCACTTTGTACTGTTACTTTAAATCTCACTCTTCAGCATCTTGTTAGATTGATCTTCTTTCTGGCTGATTAGCTCCTCTATAAGCAATTCACTGCTCTCTTAATGACTTGCATATATTCACATAAACGTGCAGCAAAAGGGAGTGTGAAGATGATTTTTCTTTGGCCTTGCCATAATGACGTGTTCACCATGGACAATCTGAACACAACAGGGGAAATTGAAATAATATCCTGCAGATGAATTTATAGCCAAGTTACAAAGAACTGCTTTAGACTATCTGTAGCTGAAATAGGTGTAGGGATAATGCGTGAAGCTAGCAGATGCCAATCTTAAACTGTAGCATACAATACGAAATCTCCATAATGGGAATGACTTAAGCAGTAGAATCGGAGAAGGGAAGAAAGGAGGATAAACAAATGTTTCATTGTACCTCAAGTGAGTCCAGTTTTGAAAAAAGCAGTTTCAGATTGCTGGTTTTCCAAACAGTTCACATATTTAGCATAATTCTTTATTTTTTCAAACAATAACCCTATGAATCTAAATTCTTATTTTTACAGCAGAGATAAGATTTATGGAGTTCTTGTATTTCTCTTAAATGCAGTAAGCAGGATGCACCCTAAAAGAAGTACTTAGGAAGCCATTAATCCAGAAGGATACATGTTGCCATCAGAAAGTGTTTGTGAAATCCTTAATCTCATTTAAAACTATTTTACATGACTCTCTCAGTCAGCAGCTGACCTACATTCTATCTTCCCTTTGTTTCACAATGGATTTTTGGGTGTTCCTGATTTTGGCCTTACCTATATTGAAAAACAACTCACAGCTTCCTGAGCATATCACTGCATCATCTATTAAGAAAATTGATAGTAATCATAGAATACTTAGGGTTGGAAAGGACTTTTAAAGATCATTTAGCTCCATCCCACCTTCCATGGGAAGACATCTACTAGATTAGGTTGCTCAGCCCCCCATCCAACCAGACCTTGACCACTTCCAGGGATCAGGCATCCACAACTTCTCTAGACAACCTGTTCCACTGTCTCAACACCAACACTCACCAAGTGTCTCAAGACAGCTACAGCCCTCGGCTGAGTAAGAAGAACCCATGTGTGCTTCTAAGCCACTACTGTTGTAGTGTTCATTGCCTATCAGAACTACTGTTTAGCTATGTATCTGTTTTATCCTAAACTGATTGTATAAGGCAACATCAGCACTACTTGGTGTTACATATCTAAAGTAAACAGATGAGGTTTGGAATCAAGATGTCCCTTGATTCCATAGTTGATGAAAGGAATGATTTAGAACAGCAGATTTACTTAGAAGCGCTGAATTATCTTCTCTCTAAATGTGTCTAAATATGCTTCTGAATCATCTTTGAAATCCACTCACTTTTTTTTTTTTTCTTTGCTGCTGCTTTGATACAGAAACTAGAGTTGTAATACGTAAAAATCATGCCTTTCATAATTGATCAGGAAGAAAATTGGCTAAATATGCAGAACTGTTTTTTTAAACAGTTCAATATATTCAAATATTTTGAAGGTTCTAGATTCATGTGACTTAATTGGTTTTATTTTTTAAATTGGTGTAATCTATTTGTCAACATTTATATGCTCAGCACATTGCTGTAATTCATTAAACTTATTAAAAATGAGTTGACAATTATGATAGTATGTTTTAAATAAGAGTAAAATGCTTCTCCAATTAGAGGCCTGAAAATTAAGTGAGAGTAGAAGCATATAGTATAAACATATGTCATGGACTTTTGAGGCATCACAGGCACTGTGCTATGACATTTACCAACAATTTGGGGTTCTTCACTAGCTTGCTATTTGGCCTGTGATCTCCAATTCTCTGACCCCAGTTGGAGATCCCTACAAGTAGGGAGTTTTGACAATTTTTCCCCAAATTTCTGATAGCTGAGTACAGTATTTATTAGGTGTCAACCTCTTAGCAGGCTTCTAATTTAATTAGTTGTTTACAGGGGTTTGGAGAGTTTTTTGGGAAAGGTGTTGTGTTTGTGTCCTCCCACATTGTCTCTTGCCCAATCCTTCCTCCTCTCTGAGGTCATTTGAGGGATAAATGCCTACCCAGTAAAGCATCAACAAATTAATTGTAGCATTGTTTATACCATGGAAAACCCCACCTCCTTCCCACTTCCTGCCTCAGAAAGTTAAGTTCTCCAGGAAAACAGTCTTCCTCAGCCAAAATACTGGCAGAGGTGGCAAATTTGCTTTACTGACATTGAAATTTACAACATTTGCTCAAAGTGCTACTTTATTTTGTCCCTATTTGCCTGATCCTGGATGCCATGTTCTCAAGTCATATAATTAACGGCTAACGCAACTAACACATGAGTAAGCTAAATAAGTAATACTTCTCAGAGCAGCAAGGCCAAGAATTTGAAGGACAAAAAAAAAAAAAAAAAGTCAGAATGACTCCATGGTTTGTTCAGTTTGGTTCTTTATATTCAGAATTTTTACTTATCTTCCATATATTCTTTATATTCTGAATTTTTACTTATCTTCCATTCTTTAGTGTTTTTCTAGCCTAGTTTCTACTAATTTAGAAAATAGGATGCTGTTGGTAATAGGAAGTGTTGCTTTTATTGTATTTTATTGAATTTGTGCTGACTTTACCTATAGCCTTTACCCATTAGTTCACAGTTATTCAAATTATTCCTATTTATCTCTGGATTTCTGATATTTCTTTTTGTTTTGCTTTTGTCTCCCAAGTGTGTCAGTCTCCTTCTGCTGTAAAGCTGTGCAGAATTCAGGTGGATTAAATTCAGAGAAAACTGCATATCAAAGAATTATTTCTGCTTCAAGAGTCTATAGTATTGCATTTAAAATAAGAATCTAAAGCAAGAAATATATATTTCCATAAGCCACGGAATTTATGTTGCTTGTTTTCCTATGATTTTATTATTAAATTATCCTAATAAGCACAAGTTCTGATAAAACATCTTATATGATAGGCCTCTCTCTCTCTCTCTGATTTGGACTTTCTTGTGGCTTACAATAGAGTTAAATTCATATTGTATTCTAACGTCAGTGTAATCAACTAATGCAAAACACATATTGTATTTGCTCTATAAACTGCATGCCCAAAACTTACAGCTAAATAATACCAGAATACAAGGAAGGAATCTGTGGTATCACAAGGAGAAAGCATTGAATATTTCTTCAAGTTTATGGTTTGACCAATGTAGTTGTTCCACGTGCTTTTTTTTTTTTTTTTTTTTTTTTAAGTGTGTGTCTTTGTGTGCATGTTACTAGCATGTAGTCCACTGGAGGTTGTTATACTGTTGTAAAAGAACATAATGTGGCTGGTAGAAAGAAGAGGGCTGAAGTAGTTAGACTTATTCCACTTCACACATTACATCACCTGAGCCATGCTAGGTGATTAAGAATAAATTAAAAATCTGTACTGTAAGATAGCAGAGACAAGATAAAAGCACAAAACTTATATCTGAACACAGATCTAAAGCTGGACTTCTCCCATTTGGAGAGAATATTCTCTTGCTATTTGACACTTAAAACTCGTGAGACATAGCCTGTTTCTTTTAAATTTGGGAGTCTTCCGTTCCCTTAAATCTTTAGCTCTTGAACTTCAGCTACTTAATTTTTTTTATTATTATTATTTAAACAAAGAAAAAGAAAAAAATCAAATGAATCTACCCTGGACACCTCTTATGAATGAAAAGATTAATCAGAATGTATTGTAGGATAGCAGAGATAATAACCACAAATTATTAGTTCATTTGTTCTTGTGTGTGTGTGTGATTTTTGGTTGCAATTCATTATTTTGAAAACATGCAAAGGTTATTTGGTTAATGACCAAGCACACATTATGAGTAACGAGTACAGCAATAATATAATTGAAAAGAAATTTTCTCTTCTTCTCAGAAGGCAGTGAATAAGAAAACTGTAAATAAGTTTTTATTTACGAGATATTTTGTATGATAGTTTGCCTAACTCATAGGAAGAGATGGGATCTGTTGTTCAAGTTTTCCATACCATTTTAATTTTTCCCTCTGCAAATACCTCTATTATTTATTATCTAGAAAACATTTGGTCTTTTTTGGTTCATGGTTTTCCTAACTCCTCTGGGAAACTGCATGCTGCTTCTTTTTTTCCTGAAACTGAAGCAGGTCTGTGACCCAGCTCTGTCACAATATTAACTCCTCCATCCTTCCCAGAAGAAATCAAAACCAAGGCAACAACAATAAAAGTTGTACTCAAGTACACTCAGTATTGTGCCAGGGGTCTTTCTCCAAGCATCCCAAGGTTAGACCTTCCTGCTTTTTATCCTTATACTTTGGGATAACAGGGCACGTTAAAATCCTAGTTGGCAGGTTTGTAGGTTGTTCCTCATCATCTATAGAGCTGGTTTATTCTTTGTAATTTAAAAGCAAAGTATGGTCCATGTTAATGAGTGCAATAACCCCATTCAGGATCTGTGAGACCTGGGGATGAAAGACAGTTGCTCCACTCATATGTGTCTTAAAAGAGACTTAACAAATCCTTCAGCTGGAGTTTGCAGATATGTTATGCTGAATTATTCACCAATCATTCACCATGATAATCCTTTTATTCTTTTGCTTGTTTTACAGATATTTTTTTTTGTACTTCATTTTCTAATTAGACATTGCCACAAAATCTAAGGTGCTGGCCCTTCTCAGCCTGCTACCAAGGGTAGCATGGGCAAATAGGCAACACAGGTGGTACAATGTAAAGGGAAGTATAAATATGAATGGCAAACATGGCAGAGGACTGAGTTTGTTCAGATTCCCAAGCAAAGGTAAAGCTCTGCAATAGCTGTGTCATATCTGTGAAGAAGCAGAACTCAGTATATCTAGAATCACGTAATGCATGAGGTTTATATTGCCTACCTTACTTGTCTAAACCACTATAGACTACATAGTCAGTCTCACTAACAGGTACACCTCTATCCACTGACTGTACTGAGTAACCAGGTGACCAGCTCAGGTCGATCACCTAAGTTTTAGACAAATGAAGTAGACTCAAAGAATGCCTGTCCAAAGCATTCAAACCTGATGAACTGGACATATTTAAAAACAACAACCACAACACATAAATTATTAAAATATTTAAAATGTATTTCTAATTTGGAGATGTGGTTTTCAAGTTAAAAAATTCCTGTTTTGCCATTTTTACGCTAGTAGTTGAGGGCAAGTTGCTTACAGATATCATGTCAGAACAGAAGCTGAAGAAGTATTGAATATTGCCAAGGGCTACACTAAATTAGAAGAGTTGAATATCCACCGCTGTGATCAAATTTGTACTTTCTAGACTATCATAGAATGGTTGAGGTTGGAAAGGACCTCTGGGGGTCACCTAGTTCCAATCCCCTTGCTCAGGCAGGATCACTTATAGCAGGTTGACCAGGACCATATCCAGATAGCTTCTAATTATCCCCTAAAATGGAGATTCTACAGTCTGTCTGGGCCATCTGGGCCACCTGTGCCTGTACTCAGTTGCCCTCATAGTAAAGAATTGTTTTCCTGAAGTTCAGACAGAACTTCCTGTGTTTCAGTTTGTGCCTATGGCCTCTTGTCCTGTCACCAGGTTCCACTGAAAAGAGCCTGGCTTCATCCTCTTTATATCCTAGCTTTAGATATTCATGCACTTTTAGATCTCCCCCGAGCCTTCTCTTCTAGGCTAAACAGTCCCAACTCTCTCAGCCTTTCCTCATACATTCCTTTAATCATCTTAATTGTCCTTTGCTGAACTCTCTTTAGGAGCTGCATATGTCTTTCATACTGAAGAGTGCAGAACTTGACACAATACTCTAGGTGTTGCCTCACCAATACTGAATAAAGGAGGAGGAGGAGCACCTCCCTCAATCTGCTGGTTGCATCAACAGACCTAGTGAAGTTGGTGACTGTACTTGTAAATTCTTAATTGACACCAAAGTAACTACTAAAATAACCCAGTCTGGTGGAAGCGCCAAAGGCATTCTTCAACTATAAATGAATCATATGGTCTGGAACATGTCTGATGACATGCTCTTTTCTAGAATTGGCATACATTCTAGTTCCTGTTAATTTCCTCGATTTTCTCAACATCAGAGAAAAAATAGTATAGCTAAGCTTTTCAATTTTCCTCATAACTTTGTTTGATGAGTAACTATTTCAGATCTCCTTCCATTAATAATCCCATAGGAAACCCGGTCAAGACGCACAGGGAATGCTTGTTTGTACTTCTTCTTTTCTATTCATTATAGGAGAAATTCAGATGCAGATTTTTAAAAAACTTTTAAAAAATTATTTTCTAAACGGTGCCTTTTTTTTTTTTTTAAACCTACTTGTTTTTCTTCTGGCTCTTGAGATAACTAGCTTACTTGCAGTAGGAGTATCATATGACCTGTCATTCCATATCCTTTGGGCCTCAGAATGTGAGCTATATTAACCAGAAACACTTCAGAACTTCAGAGTTATTCATTTGTCCTAGCTTTCCCTCTGCTGCCACCATATGGTTGAGCATCAGTAAGATAGGAGATGATGAACTAACTACCTGCTTGGTTGCTTGCTTGCTTGTTTTAGCATTGCATTTGTTTGCTTTTGCCGGTTCCCTTTTTTTGCATTCACTTTTACTTGACTGCAGGATCTGTGAGTCCCCACTCCTCCAGGCTGCCAAGGAGAACAACCTCCCAGCCATTAGGAAACTTCTCACTGATGGAACGTGTGATATCTACCAGAGAGGTAATGCAATTATCTGCTCTAAATTGTTTTCTGGGGAAAGCAAGAGCCTGCTACAATGAGTATAGTAGTAAGGTGTTTGTTACAACATTTGCATTGGCAGAATCAAGTGACTTTCAATATATGTCAGCAGCTTTGCAGCAAAGTAAGTTATCTAACTCAGGTCAACAATTCCTGAATGGTTGGCGAAGTTCAGAGTTGTACAGCTTGAACAGGCTTTTCTTTACATGTTACTTGATGTGCGAGTCTGCTGCCACTTGCACTTATGTGGCCATTACCATGTATGATGAGGTGGTACCTGGCAGTACTCAAAGGAGAACATAGCATTCCCATAATTCTCCACCCCAATATATCCATATCTTATTTTGTCCATTCTAGCTAAATGTCTAGATGACTCATGTGCTTCCCTTACTGTTTCTAGGTGCAACAGGGGAGACTGCTCTTCATGTAGCTGCCTTGTATAATAGCGTGGAGGCTGCAGTGGCTCTGATGGAAGCAGCTCCAGAGCTTGTCAATGAGAAGATGACATCAGAGCTCTATGAAGGTAACATCTCAAGGGATGAGGATGGGAAAGGGTTCCCTGCATGAGGAGGGAGGAGGAATTAGCTGTTTCCATTTCGGAAACTGGCTTATACCATGCTTGGTTCAATATATTACTGAAGTGGTACATTGCAAAACCAATATACAAATGGTTCCTGACCCTTTGTGTAAAGTGGGACTATATTAAAACTAGCATGTACCAAACATGCAAATGCACAACTCACAAACCCTTAAATACAGGTGGGCCTGTTGGCTACAATGGGATGGCAAAAATATGTAGAATTTTGCTTTCTCCTATAGACACATCTAGTCATGTTGGAAACTTCAGGTTGGAAATTACGATAAATTTATTCTCAGAAAGAGTGGTTAGGCACTGGAACGAGTTGCCGAGGGAGGTGGTAGAGTCACCATCCCTAGGGGTGTTTAAGGAAAGGTTGGATGTTGTACATAGGGACATGGTTTAGTGGGTAATATTGGTAGTAGGGGGACGGTTGGACTAGATAATCTTGCAGGTCTTTTCCAAACTTAATGATTTTATGATTCTCTATGTGCCAAAGGCGTTATGTACATAGACTCATAAAGGGGGTTATCTACATAGACTCATAAAGGTCTTTTCCAACCTGAATGATCCTTTAGTCCAACCTCTAATGCAGTACTGACAAGTCCACTAATATGCTACTAAGTTCTACATCTACATGTATCTTCAAGACCTCAGGGATGGTAACTCAACCACTTTCCTGGGCAGCCTATTCCAATGTCGCACAACCCTTTCAGTAAAGAAATTTCCCCTAATATCCAACCTAAACCTCCTCTGTCACAACTTGAGGCCATTTCCACTTGTCTTAACACTTAGTGCTTAATAGAAGAGCCTGATCTCCACCTCACTGCAGCCTGCCTTAAGGTATAATAAGCTCTCCCCTGAGCCTTCTTTCCTCTAAGCTAAACAGCCCTATTGTCTTTGGATATACTCCAGCAACTCAATGTCCTTCATATTTTGAGAAAAGATCTCTGAAAGGACAAAAAAGAGTTCTTTCACTGACAAATAATGGGGATTAAAAACAAATTTGGTTGCTGTTACTAACTGTATCCTGCAGATTTTGTTGGTAGTTTGTAAAATAATTTTTCATTAATTCATAAAAAAGTTTAAGTAGAACAAGACTACTGTATGTCTCCAGTCTGCTGCACACAACAGGGATAACTTCAAAACACAATCATATTCCCCTTATGGATGCAATCCCAATAAACTTGAATTTACTATGTATGAAAAGCTGCTTTCTTAGAAGGCAAGGTTTTATTTCTGTTTTTTACAGGGCAGACAGCTCTCCATATTGCAGCAGTGAACCAGAATATCACTTTGGTGAAAGCTTTACTCAAGAAAGGGGCCAATATCTGCACAGCCCAGGCCACTGGGCACTTCTTCAGACGCAGCTCCCAGAACCTGCTCTATTTTGGTACATCCTTATCTTCTTCCCTTGCTGGTATGGGAGGCAACGAACAGAGTGAAGAGGGAATATGAGGGAGGCTTGCTTTGCTCCCCATCTAAACTGCATAAGTGGATGCTTCTGTCTTCAGGGGTCATCATTCATACACCTTTTAGCTGACAGTAAAGCTCCATCTAAGTATGTAAATATTACATAATACAAATACCTAAATCATATATATTTTACATATTTGCATGTATACAAAAAATATGTATTGCTTAAAAATATAATGTAATCTATTTGTAGCAGCATATACTGTAACTCACTTGTCATCCTTTTTATGGACATACTCTTCTGAAAAGAATATTCCCCCATTTCAGTGTTGTGTGATACAGGTGCTTTCTGAGTAGGATGAGGAGTGGTGCAGGAACTGCACCGATTACTTTTTCAGATTGCTTTTATACCCTCTGGCTTTGTGACATAAATAGATTTTCCTCAGAATGCTTCAACCTCACTTGCCTGCTAGGGTCTTAATATTGATCCCCCCTGTTCATTTCTTTGCAGGAGAGCATGTTTTGTCATTTGCTGCCTGTGTGGGAAATGAGGAGATTGTGCAGTTGCTCATTGAAAATGGAGCTGACATTAGAGCTCAGGATTACCTGGGTATGTGCCTAGTGAATTGCATATAGTGGATCTGGACACTTTAAATCAGACCCTATCATCTATGTACACACATATTTTTCTCTCATTACAAACAGATTTGGGATGAGGATTGTGAGGAAAATGAAAGCCATTGTTAAATAGCATTGGTCTATTACCAGTCTTTTCACAGCTTTGGGCTATTTAATGTATTTTATCTGTTCTGCTTCCTTCACAGGTAACACTGTTCTTCACATCTTGGTTCTCCAGCCTAATAAGACATTTGCCTGCCACATGTACAGCCTGATACTTTCCTATGACAGGAACAAGGAAGGACCAGGATCACTTGAATTGATTCCTAACAATGAGGGGCTTACTCCATTCAAACTGGCTGGAGTTGAGGGCAACACTGTGGTGAGTTAGTATGACGCAGTTGCTTCTATTCTGAAGATTTTATTCAGAAACAGAGAACTTGAAATAATATTACACAGAGCAAAGGAGTTTGTGCATACTGTTAGTGGGTAGGAGATACAAAACAAGTCCTTCTTTTATTTATTTATTCCCCCCCTCCACCCCCCGGAAATGTTATGTAAGACCAGAGAACCTGTATAAGAAATTTCTTCATCCATATTAAATAAATTAATGGTTATATAATAGATCTTTTGATCTATTTTTGAAGCATTTCAGTTAAATAACTGAACAGAAATATCTACCTCCAGCCATATCTTAAAAGTCTAACTGAAGTTTTTTTTTTATCTCTATTTTGTTACCCTATACGTGATGCAAAGGGAAGTTCTCCAGATATCTACAGACACTTATTTGGAGATAAGATCTCAATATTCAATATAAAATCTCATCTTTCCCTTTAAAAAAAAAAGACAAAGATGGTCAGTTTTGCTTCTGTAGATCCACAAAGGACAGTATCCCTTTCCATACCTCTGTCCTGACAGCCTGTAGAAAAGTATAAAAGCATTTTTTTTTTTTTTCCCTAATCAACACATGAAATCTATACTTTGGAGACATTACTGTGTCAAATAACTTCAGCAGTTTGACTACAGCTAAGGACTTCATCCTTTACTTCAAACATGAGCTGATAATCAAATGGGAGACGACAGAAGTTCTTCCCTTTCTTAACCTGCTGGAAGGTATAATTGTCTCTGAGAGCTGTGAGAACCACAATAACAAAGTTCAAGGAAAATATTTGGTAATACATAGTTTTTATACACTTCAGTGTATATGCAATGAGAACAAATACTTACTGGAAAGCTTCTGATATCTTCACCCCACTTCTTATCTCCCCAGATGTTTCAATACCTCATGCAGAAGCGGAAGCACAATCTCTGGTCCTTTGGACCCTTGACCACTGTGCTATATGATCTCACAGAGATTGACTCCTGGGCTGAAGATCAGTCCTTTCTTGAGCTCATTGTCTCAACCAAGAAGAGAGAGGTACTGTGGGCACAAAATGCTTTCTATGTGCATACCATGGTGATTATGAAAGGAGAAGAATGATGAATTTAAGACTCACACTCTTCCATATTCTCCCAAGCATCACATGATGAGACAAGGGGAAATGGCCTCAAGTTGCTCCAGAGGAGGTGTAGGTTGAATATTAGGAGAAATTTCTTTACTGAAAGGGCTGTGTGGCATTGGAATAGGCTGCCCAGGAAAGTGGTTGAGTTACCGTCCCTGGAGGCCTTCAAGATACATGTAGATGTAGAATTTAGTAGCATGGTGTATTAGTGGGCTTGTCAGTACTATGTCAAAGATCGGACTAGATGATTTAAAGAGGTCTTTTACAACCTGAATGATTGTATGATTCTGTGATCCACAGGGCAATGATTTCGTACTATATATTTCAGGCAATACATGAAATATAGTAGCTTTTTAATTATATGGTTATATTTCAAGCTTTAACATTATTTTTTTCTGATATATGAAGCTTGCAGATGATTGAAAGAACTTCATATTAGCAAGCTACAGGCAATGTGATCCAGTGAAGGTTCTCTCTCTTTTTCCAGCCTTAAAGATATAAATAACAAGTAGCTCTAGAGTAGCTCTAGTAAGTAGCTTTCTGTAGGAGTGATACTGATTAACTCATACAACATCCCTGTGAGGCAAACTATGTTCAGAAATCCTAAATAGGAACACATTTTAAAAATGCTCCTTATTGTTTACTTCATTTAATGACATTGCTTATCCAGGTTATGACTCAAAACAAGGTGGGCAGATTATCTCTGCTGAATCAGAGGTGAATCAGAAGACACTTGAGTTATTAAATAAATGTTTTAGTGTAATGCTCTCAATCATATATTATCTCAATTTATAAAAAAACAAGTTAAACTTCTGTAACAAAAGTTTCAGCTATTGGAGAGCTTTGTACTATGAGGAGGAAGTTCATGAAATTCTCATTTGTTTATATTTAAAAATCCTCTGAATGTGGTGATACATATGGAAATTCAGAGGACAGCAGTCCATGTCATAAAACAGAACAACTTCAGAAATCTTCCAGAAGGCTAAACCACTAAAAAGAAACTAAAACTAAACTAACACTAAAAGAAATAATATTATGCATCTGTTTTTTTCCAGAACACATAGTAAATGCAGATCCAACATTCTCAGTTTCAGAGGGTAAGGTGTCCCCCGAAACCATCAGACTTCTTTGTTTTCCAGAATGCTCTTAAACATGAGTAGTTGCAATTTTTGCTTGTATAGCTTGGAATGCTTTTCTGCGTTTTGTATACCTTTGGCCCAGTCCATCTTCTCTGGACTTCCTGACTTATATCCCCTTCTTGCTGATTGCAGCAGTCCACTAAATGGTACAAGAAGAAGTAGGTCTAGAAGAATTTAATTAAGTGTGTAGATCAATTTCATTAGCATAAGTCCTACTTATACTCTAAGTGTCAATCTTTTATCAGAAATTGAAGATTTGATATAGATGATTCAATTAAGTACCACCCAGTTCATAATGCAGAAACCTAAAATGTTTTATTTTTATATGTCATGAAGTTTTAGACAATATTAATCACACTTGAAAAAGAAGTTCTTCTTTTCTTATCCTAAATAATCTGAGAAAAAAATACTTGTATTACTGTACTAATGGGAATAGTCTGTTTTCCTTAGTTCTTTGTTGGCATACATATCAAAAACATTTTTAAAGTTTATCAGAAACTTTTGTTGTTAGTCTTATGTTTTATCTTCAAGATCTGTCAGAACTGGGGTATTTTTCAATGAATTATATATATGGCTTTGTCTCCTTTTTTACAGAAAAGTCCTAGTTGACTTTTTGGTTCTCAGTAGCAAACTCAACAAGGATTGCTGGAAAAGTATCTTACTGTTCTTGCAAACCCTACATATGTTCTATAAGAATAGCCAGTCAAATGATTCCCTTTTTATAGGCAGACAAACTGCAAATGAAATAACACTGATTGTCTTAAAGTAGACTGAGCTCCTTGACCTACAAAGCTAAGTTTCATCCTTCATAATGTTCTGGTTTTGACTGGGATAAAGTTCATTTTCTTCACTGTAGTTGGTATGGTATTGTGTTTTGGATTTAGGGTGAAAATAATGTTGCTAACACGCCAATGTTTTAGTTGTTGCTGAGCAATGCTTGCACTAAGTCAAGGACTCTTTGACTTATACTGCCTTGCTAGTGAGGAGGCTGGCGGTGAACAAGGTGGAAGGGGACGCAACCAGAACAGCTGAACCAAACTGACCAAAGGGATATTCCATACCACATGATATCACACTAAAAAATAAAACTGGGGGGGGGGGGGGGGGTGAGGTGGGAGGGGGCTACTCTTGCTCAGGCACTGGCTGGGCATCAGTCAGCTGTTGGTAAGCAAGTGCATTGTTGTGCATCACTTGTGTTCGGTATGCTTTACTTTTATTTTTCTTCTTTTTCCCCTTTTGTGTTAAATTGTCCTTATCTCAAACCATGAGATTTATTTATTTATTTATTCTAAATCTGCTCCCCATCAGTCTGTGGGGAGAAAACAGCTGCGTGGCATTTAGCTGCCTGCCAGACTAAACCACAACACAAACATACCAGCAGCTATAGTCCTGTTTCTAGTTCTTGAATATTTCCATCAATGTTGAGATCAACAGAAATTACACTTACGCAAAGGGAAGACAGGCAAAGGACTGCAGGCTAGCACTTCAGTTGTAGGAAACCAGTATAAATACAACTTCAGCTCAGGTGTACTAATATCTTCCATATTGGGAATGTACCCTAAACAGCTGTAATGAGATGAGAGAAGAGTACATTTTCTGGGGTTGCAGGCTCTAATAGACAAAATGTCTTTCTTTAACTTGAAAATAATATGGCTTAAAACTGAATGAAAAATAAGAATTTATTTTGAAAATATTTAAGGTAACTTATTTGATTTTGTAAAGTAGAGATCTGGCTCTTTACCTACTGCAAATTTTGGAGGCCATAAAAATGATAACCTGAGTCATTATCATCCATCTACTCTGCAAATAACATTTGCCATTTCTCTTATACTTATCTCCTCTCAGTGGGACTCTGTGTAGTTTATGACCACTAAAGAATCACAGAGCTTTCTTTTTTTTTTTTTTTTTTCAGACAAACTCAGTGTGAAAAGACCCTAATATTATCTCTTCTATTTTATTCATGTCAGTATAGTGTTCTTGTCACTACAATGTAGAATGTGTTCCAGTAGTGTACTTAATACAAAAATATAACTTTTTTTTTCCCATTTGGTTCATTTGTTCTTCACAGACTAGTTTTCTAAGCAGAACATCTAGTTATGGGTGGTCTTGTGAGTGATTACCTTTTTTTGTGCACACAGTATTGGATAAATTAAGGTAAAGAAACACATTTAGCCTAGATTCATCCCATCCTGAATATATGTGTTTATATACAAAAATATATATATGCTGAGGTGACATATTTTTCTTGTGTAAAATTCTTCAGTCTTAAGTCTTTTTTTCACCTAGAGCATTTGAAGAAATTTTGGCACATTCCTACTGGGAAGAATGATATTTCCTTAACAATGAGGCCACAATTTTCATCTTGTCTCAGGAAAACAGTTATAAAGAGTGGAGTAACTTTGATCTTTCCATGTTTAATAATTGCTAGTGTAGCAAATAAATGGATTCATCTAGAGGCGTAAGTTAACAATGCTTAACAGAATTTTTTTATTTTTCATTATCTTTTATTATTATTATTATTATTATTATTTCATAACATCTCCCTGTATTTTCTTTATATGTATGTGTGTAAATGCACCAGATCAACCATGAGGGCACTTGAGAAAATTTCTGGATTCTTCCTGTTAGTTTTGTAAACTGTATAGTAGGAGATTTTTCACTCCAGTGTTTCTAACTTCACTGCTCTAACTTTTTATAGAAGCTTTTTGTTTTTCTAGAATTTTTCAGTTGCACAGTATGTATGAAAATATGCAGATCTTTGACAGAAACACAACCGTAAACTAAGTAACAGTGCTGTTTTTCCTATTGTGTAAGATGTTCTCTGAAACTTCTATTTACTCGTGGAAGTACACAGGCTTCTAAATATACTTGAGTTGCACCACTGATACTTTAAAAAGAAAGTCCAAAACTTTGAATATGATATAAATAGTCTAAAGGAAGTAAGCTGAAAGAGACTGTAGGGTTTGTGTGTTTGTGTGTGTGTTTTGTTGTGTATTTTTTAACAGTAGTCCCACTGGGGATATACTTCAGTTTTTATCATCATAGTTGAATGATGAAAACTTGAAAATCCAGGCCATTAAGGGCCTGTATTCAGACAGAAATAAACAAACCTTCAAAATCTTTCTGAAGTCCCCTTAGTTGCCTAGGTAATGTCAGAGAGAGTTTTTAAAAGAGCATTAATGATCTATAGGACCTTTTGATATTTCCTAGAGATACAGAATTTCCACAATTTCAAGTTGATAGATATAGCTGTTGGAATGTAGAAAGGTAAAACTCCAATTCAGAGAAAAACATCTAAGTGAATTCCACAAGATTGCTTAGGAGCTTCTTTTCTGGAAATAGAATTTTAAATATTCCATTTTCAATTCTGTGTTCTAATAATGTTGGATATTTTAAACAAATGAGAGAATTTATCTGCTGTAAAGTCATTGTGCTATCTCGCTTAACACAAAATATTCTTCAAAAAGTATTCCAGTTACAGTGAAAGATAATGCATTGAAATATATATTCAAATACATGTTCACAGATTTTGTAAACTTTCTGACACTGTAAATTTAGCCCAACCCTTCTGTATTCATGTTTTATTCTCTATGGATATCCTTGTAAAAAGTAGTGGGATCTTTCATAAAGGTCACTATCAAATCCTATTTTAAATAATACCTTTTAATTTCTATAACACAGATTCATATATCCACATTCATGGACCTAGATCGTAGGTCTGTCTCAAGTGTTTATGTGGAACCAGGTCTACAGATACAGAAAACATATTGCAGTCTAACGTATTTTTCTTGTTATTTCTATTGGTGCTGAAAAGCTGTTCTCTGAAAGATATATTTTTTTACTTTTCCAAAATTCTACTGGTAAACTGAGCAAATGCAAACTCACTTGAGACATCTTTTTGGGGGGGAAATAAAAAAAATAAATTAAAAATGGCTCCCTAAATCTGAATAGCATATGTGAGAACAGCTTGTTAACATACTCCCTGGAAACAGTGTGAATGTTGCTCATAAACAAATTCCCTCACAATGAATAATTCCTTCTTTGTATCTTTCTTAGGCACGCCAGATCTTAGACCTAACACCTGTGAAGGAGCTGGTGAGCCTGAAGTGGAATATGTATGGACGTCCCTATTTCTGTTTCCTGGCTTTATTCTATGTACTCTACATGGTCTGCTTCACTATGTGCTGTGTCTACCGGCCACTGAAAGCCCGAACAGCCAACAAAACAAGCAGTAGAGACAATACAATCTATGTGCAGAAAATGCTGCAGGTACTGTGTCAATAGTAGTCAGGGCCCCACAGGCAGCATTGGGCAATTCCAATAATCACCTACTTAACTGGAAAGTCCAAGTATTTCCCAGTCCCCAGCTTTTGCAGCTGTCGTCCTTTTCTCTTGCCATCAGCTGACCTTCATCAATGAGGAACTCTGGGTATGGTCTGTTCTCTGTTGTTTGGCCTGTGATGGTTCCTGTGGACTTGTCAGGCCTAGTCACGTTTCATACACTAACATTAGGCCTTCTTTTCCTGTCATCTATTTTAATTTCTTCTTACTCCTTTTTTCCTTTCAGGAATCATATATAACATATGAGGATGAGTTGAGGTTGGTGGGGGAGCTGATCACAGTCATTGGAGCTGTAGTAATTTTGATCCTTGAGGTAAGAGAAACAGTGAGCTCTACAGTTTTGAACTTAATCTAGGCAGATTTTACCTACTGGACAAACACGAGTTTGTCCTCAAAACTTAGTAAGGGTTATTCAGTAAGTCTAAATCCTTCAATATACATCTATGGCAGTTGATGCTGTCAACAAAATCTATTGGGTGAAACAGAGACGGTGACAGATTGCTAGTAAAACTCCAGATACAGAAGAAGCAATTAGATAGACTGGTTGCTATCAGATACTATCTGCAGGGTAATGCCAGAGATCCCATTAGCATCGTCTGCAGTTCCAGCTGAATCCCGGCTGTTGCATGAGATTCTTAGAGACTTTTTGTGCTTACGTATTTGGGGATGCTGGGTAAAGTGATTCCTGTGCTTACATAGGAAAGCTTATATTTAATTGGAGATCAGTGACTGCATGAGCCTATAAAAGGAGCCTTATTCAACCAGAGTTCTGCAGAGGCCCTGTCTAGGTAATCTTTGTGAATCTTTGTGAAGGTAAAATTGTGATTTTAAAATTAAAAAAGAGATGAGGTTTTAAAAATGAAGCATACAACAAACACACGCTTGATTTTATTATAATATGAAACTGCTATATAGAGAAAGCTCAGATGATGATCTCAGGGAGAACTGAAACAAAATGGAGTTTGCAAACCCCATTTAAAAAAAAAGAAAAAGAGAAAGATTTCTCTCTGCTCATATATGTTCCAGAAGGACAGGTACTTCTTTCCATGCTTGGACAGGACTCTGTGGCTCCCCTACAACTAACACAGTGAGTCTGAATAATACCAAGCTCCTTTGAGTTCACAATTATTTATTTATTTATTTATTTATTTATTGTCTTTTCTGAGGCTCAACAGATCTGGTCTCTTCTCAGTAGTCTACAAGAACTTCAAGATCACAGCTTAGTGATCCTCATAGCAAAGTCTCTCAATCTGCCCAGGCATTCTCAGGTTTTCTAAGAAAAGAGCAGTATCTGCCTCATTCAGAAGGGCACCTGATTCATTCGTTCTGTTTTTAAAGTAAATTTTCAGTCAAACTGTGAAGCAGTAAACAAAGCAGATGCAGCTGGCTCCAAGACCCTTTTAAAATTGGTGGTTACCATTATGTTTAATAGTATAATGGAATCTAAGTCCTAAAGTCAATAGGATGTCATTCTTAGATCCCAGATATCCTTAGAGTTGGAGCAGCGAAATACTTTGGACAAACCATCCTAGGAGGGCCTTTCCACATAATTGTGTAAGTACACCACCTTTAAAGTTTAATAAACTTACTGTTTCTCATTCCCTCCTGCACCCCCTACCTCCACTCCTCCAGTCTTCTGCCAGATGAGTAGCCTTCTCCATTCTCTTAAAGTATTGTTTCTCTTGATTTCTTTCTCTTACTGTGTATAAGAAGACAGGTGAGTGTACAGATAGAGTTGAGCATGCTGACTGGTCTCTGCTTATAAGCTGATGGCTGTATGTGCCTGTCTTGGAGTTTTTGGAAAGAAAAGATAAGCAAGGGGAAACATTCTTTACCGAACTATTTACACCGTCTCTTTTTCATTTGCAGTATCACATATGCTTGTATGATTCTGGTAACCATGGTAATGCGTCTCACCAGCACTACTGGAGAGGTGGTGCCCATGTCCTTTGCCCTGGTACTAGGATGGTGCAATGTCATGTACTTTGCACGAGGCTTCCAGATGCTTGGACCCTTTACCATCATGATCCAGAAGGTATAAGAAACAAATAAATATGGGCTCATTGTGTACATCCCAGCACCTCTCTGCAGACAGGGAGATCTGAAATAATATTTTTTTTTCCTCTGGACTTACATTAATGCCAATTGTAAAGTCTGCATGAAGCATTTGGGACTTTTGCATTCTCTCTGTAGTGCAGAAGCTTCCTTTAATCCACTTACAGTCTTTGGAAATGGTTTATATGGAATTGCATGGTGGCTCGGTGGAACAGTTTTGCCTTATGGTGGCTCTGTCTTTGCTCTACAGATGATATTTGGAGATCTTATGCGCTTTTGTTGGCTCATGGCTGTAGTGATACTAGGCTTTGCATCAGGTGAGTCTACAAAAGGAAAACAGTGATATGATACCCTCACAACTTTAATATGAATTAAGTGCAGTGGATTTTGGATTATTCTCTGGTCACCCCCTGAGTTAGCTGGCAAAGGTGGTGATGATGTATAGTTCCTGTTTCTTTGAGTACGGTCTCTTACTCAGCACTGATTTCTGTTCTGATGAGTTTGGTTTTCAACTCTTGCTCTTTCCAGGACAGTAGAAATTAGGACAATCCAGATAAGTCCACATATATGTAAGTCAAAGTTTAAAAACACATTGCATTTATGGTATTTATGTTTGGAAAATGAGATTGACATACTTAGCCTTGTTCTATCCATGAAGAAGAAAAGATTGATATTTTTAAGGCATTTTGAGAACAGATAAATAGAGTAATTTGGAATAAGTTTTAAATGGTGACCAGTGATTCTAGTCAGGGATTTAGCATTGTTATGCTGGATAGTGCACTTATGTAGAAATATATGTAGCTCTTTCCCAGAACACCTAGTGTTGTCAGTTTTTGTTATAGGACCCTGTTGTTGCTCTTGGAATGTTATTCACATTTTTAAACTATATCTTTTCCCCCCCCCCCCCCTTGGTCTACTTTAGCTTTTTACATCATCTTCCAGACAGAGAACCCTGAAAACCTTGGGCAATTCTACAACTATCCCATGTCCTTGTTTACCACCTTTGAGCTGTTTCTCACTATAATTGATGGCCCTGCAAACTATGATGTGGACCTGCCTTTTATGTACAGTGTGGTATATTTTTCCTTTGCTGTCATTGCCACCCTCCTTATGCTCAACTTGCTAATTGCCATGATGGGTGACACCCACTGGAGAGTGGCCCATGAGCGGGATGAACTCTGGAGAGCCCAGGTAATCTAGGTAGGGGGGTTTCTCTGAATGAAAATGGGGAAAAGTTGTTCAGGAAAAATGTGCTACACGGTGAAATTACTTACTTTACCTTCCCTGCAAAAAGAGAGGTAATTTAAAACCTTTCCCAGGTCTTCACTTTGCTAGTCGACTTCTCATGTCTCAATAAGCCATGTCCCTTTAATTATGTCTAACAGCTTTTGTACATCAGCCCCCAAATGTCTTCCATCCCTTTTATCAGTATGAACTTTCTAAGTGCAAGACTACTTGTCTGCAGATCTTCCCATGTGAAGCTACCTTCCAGTATATTTTTGCTATAGTAATATTCGTACCTTATTTTAAATAACAGATAGAAAAGCCCATCCAGCCTTTCTTGTGTCTCCCTAACTGTTTCTTCACTAAGCATGGAATCTCTTCTTAAATCGAATTGATGTTGGCTCTTTCTTACAAATCACATTCCTGTGTAACTGAGAGTTAAATGATAGTTATAGAGATTGACTGGGAGGGAAATACAATGAAGGCTAATGGTTACAAGTAGGTAAGTTATGTCTTTAGATCCATTAAGAGAAGTTGGTCTGACTGTTGCTGAAAAGGCCAGGGATAGTGCTGCCTTTTGATGTATTAAACCAGATCAATTATATAGCTGCTCAAGAGATAACCCATTTCCTAGTATTTTTCTGAAAGAAATCTGTAAGTCAAACAGTTAACTGTAGTTAAGTGGCAAGGGTACTAAGTTCTGAAAATGGTTAAGGCTGATATAAATGTTTTACTTTTATCTAGCTTGCAAATTAATTATCCTACATGTTGCCACAAAGTGTAAAAGCAAACAAGTTTAACAATGTTTGAACAGCACCATTGTTTCCTCAAATCATGGCACAGTTGCATCTAAAATTGTGAATTGTCCTATAATAGAGTACTGGCTCTGTGTTTTTCCTTCATCTGCTCAGTACTCATAAAGCTGATAATTTAAAAAGATAGAGTGATTTTTTAATTATTATTTTTTTTCTTTCTAAGCCGTCTTAGTTGGTGTTTTTTGTTTGTTTGATTGTTTTTTATTTTTAAAGGTTGTCGCTACTACTGTCATGCTGGAACGGAAATTGCCACGGTGTCTCTGGCCTCGTTCTGGGATCTGTGGCCTGGAGTATGGGCTAGGGGACCGATGGTATCTCAGGTCAGTTTTCTTCGAGTGCACGTAAGGATCCCAGAAGAAACATCCAATGCATGGTTACTAACAAAGAGCCATTCCAATCACCTGGAGAGGAGTGTTTGTAGTCCTTTTCTTCTAGAATACAGATCCTAGTCTGTTTATGTCTATTGGAGACAAGCAGTGTTCCCCTCAGAAAGTTCTGTTGTGCAATTCCTTGCATGAATTAATGTTATCCAATAATCCCAGGAGACAGACCTCAGAAACTGCAAGTCATAATGCCTGATTTTATTTTCAAACTCTTTATAATGATTACGACAAAAATGCAATGACATGCTTTGGTTGTCTGTCCCTATGCATTGGATGCATGAAACAGCAGAGGCAGAAACAATCAATTTGGTATTCAGCAGAAATGAACTGCAATTCAGATGATTGAAAAATAGGACAAGAATAATTAAAAATAAGCTTTCTTTCTGGTGTGAACCTAGTAACTATATTATACTTTGCAAGGACTGCAATGACAAAGTCTCAGGTCCAGGATTTCCATTTAAACACTGAAATAACAGACAAACTGTCTGTAAGCAAGATAACAAATGATTCCTCAACATTTCTGATTTTACTCAACATTTCTACCATGTTAAGAAATAATAAAGCTTGTTTGGTCATGCATCCTTTCTCAGGGCTTCATCTTTTGCTGATAAAAGCCAGAAGGGGGAGTGGTGGCTGTATGAAACAGGACTTCCCTTCAGGTTTTAGCAGAGTAGTGAGCCTTGTGGATTTTCAGGTTTGCTGGGCAGAACAGACAAATCTAAAGTGTTAACAGTAAATGCCTTCATTGCAAGGTGCAGAATATAAGTTTGCAAGAGCAATATACCAGCAGTAATTCTTCATGGGATGCAAAGAGAAAGGAGTCTTAGTGTGATCTAGTTTGGTCAAATTACATGTATGGTCGTTGTATATGGTATATATATTACATGTGTGTGTATTTTATTTACATGTCCCCATGTATATAGGGACAGTATGTCCAAAGGCAAGTAAAGCAGAGAAGGGTTGGTGGAAGTGGAACAGATAAATCAAAGTTCAATAAAGGATAAATGACATCCTGAGCTTAACAACCATGAAGTATCAAAGACAGAAAGACAACGATAAAGGAAATAGATTAATATATTTGTATATAAAAAGGATCTGGAGATGGAGTCAAGTGCTCAGTTGCTTACAGCTGTCAAAATGGAAAAGGCAAATCATGGCTAAGGTATGAAGTAAAAGACAGAAAACAACAAAGGATAAGAGTACTGAATTCAGTGTCAGGGATGAAGGCCTAGAAAGGAGATAATTGTGCTGGTAATAACTGAGATGGTGAGGATACTTTTATGAGAGCATATGTTAAGGAGAGAAGAAAACTAAAAGAACCATGCCTATTAATCAGTTCCTTGTTTCTATGTAGATGTTTCTGGGGTGGCTGGGTCTGTAAGCATATATCTGGAAGAGGCCTGCCTCTTCATTTTGTTGGTAAACTGGCACAATTGTACTTAATTCTGTTTATGTTTTTTATCCTCTCACAGAGTAGAAGACAGGGTTGATCCCAACAAACACAAGATGATGCGGTACACAGAAGCATTTAAGGCTCATGATAGGGATAACTGTGACAAAGGTCTGGAAAAACTGGAAACTGATAGTAACATCTTGTATAAGAAGGAACTGTCTGCTATGTCATTGTCACGGAGCACATCAAGGATGAATTCTCACAGTGGCTGGGAAATCCTGAGGCGCAACACCTTCCACTCAATTCATGGAGAGGTCAATCATGCCATGGAGGAAGAGGTATATGATGTCTAAACCTCTTTTTTTTTTTTTTTTTTTTTTTTTTTTTTCCCACTCCGCAATGTAAATCTTATTTGCCATAGCAGTTGTCTCCTCCAGCTGTTCATACACACTCGAGCATGCTACAAATTCAACAGCCATGAAGAACTCTGCTGGTGCATCGTGAATAGTTCATGGTGACTATGCTATGATATATAAATGCAGTCTTTTCTCTTCTGCCTTTCAGGTATCCTTGTTGTTGCACTAATATTTGCACCAAGTTGGTGGGCTTGTTGAGCTGTGGCCTGTGGTTGTTTGCAATTCTTTGTAAAACCCTAGAGAAATGAGCAATAGAAGCCAGCACTGGGATTTCAACTATTTACAAAGAGACAAACAGTAAGAACCCTCCCGGTGTATAATATTTAGTATAATATCTCCCTCCAGTCGTACAATATCCCTCACAATATCCCAGTGCTCTCATTGCAAATACAGCTGACTGAAGTACTGTTTTATGATTTAGTACAGAAATGAAAAACAAAACAACAACAAAAAACATCTGTAACTAATCTCAGGAATGAAGGTAGTTGCTGACACTGTGATGATTAGAAGGCCTGTAACTATTCAATAGGCATTCAGGCCTGCACAGATTTTGCCTTCTGAAGAACAGCAAACTCTTCAGAGAGCTGCATTCTGGCTGCATTTTCAACATTGGTATCTTACTAGGACTCTTCTAGTTTTTGATTTCATTTTTTATTATTTTTTCAACATAGGAATGCACTTTAAGCTGTATTTTTATTTTTATTTTTTGCTTGTTTGTTTGTTTTTAAGAAGTGATTTCTATTCTTGGAAGGATCCTGCAAGATCTCAAGTGGGTTTTTTTGTCCTAATGAGCAGATATAATGGGATGATCTCTGAAGGTCTCTACCAACTGAACTATTTTATTCTGTTCTAGATCTGGTTAGGTGCCTTTCAGCAGTGTGTTATCAAGTACCAAAGTGAGCTGAAGCTTGTTTTTCCTTTTCATGGAAGAGTAGGATTCTGGACCATAGTGCTTTGACTTACTACTGAGCCACTGAATTTAGTAATAGTAGTGAGCTACAATATATCAGTGAATGAAATGAAGAAGAAATTTTGGATAGATGGATAAGAGCTATTGTAAAAGGAGTTCAGAAACTGGTGTTCTTTCACATACACAAGAAGTCTCAAACTATCTAATACATGTCTAGGTCATCCACACAAGCATGATGATGTTTCAGTCTGTCTGTATGTCACTTGCCTAGGGCCACTTTAAGAAAAACAGAGGAATGCTCGAAGAAGCGGATTATCATTCCTGGGGTTTTAGCATTTTTAGGAGTGTAGAGTTTCATTCCAACAGCAGAAGTGAGTGCAAAGCAGCAGATGGTCTTAACATTTCCTTTCTGACTGGACCAATGACAGAATATTTGTTTTTTTAAGAAACCATGGATTGTAAACTAGCAGTAGGCTTTGAGTCAAACAACCTTGTGATAAGCAAAGCAGACAACAGAAAAGCTGAATCCAGTGGATTTCTGATTGTTCTGCAATATCACTGCAAACACCTCCCACATCTCTTCTGTTGCAGGTGTTGTAATAAGTGTCATGATCTTTGCAATTATGTGTATTTATTTAAATGTTGTCTTTCTATTTCTTGAATGTGTAGTTATGCTCCAATATGAGACTGTCTCTCTGTACTTCAGCTGCATGCCTTCTGAGCTGATACATTTTGTTGAATTGAAAGTTTTAGTCATTTAAGTGTTGTCAGCCCTTCCCTAAATATTTGGGGTTTGCACTGATGGTCTATGGATATGGAAACAATGTGGAGCATTAAGTGAAAATATGAATTGTTGCTCTAATTTTAGATAAATTTTCTTTCCAGTGAATGGGAAATAACAGGAAGGAAAGAACTGATGGCTTCCCCTCTGCTCTCACAGTCTTTTCACTAGCTTGAAAACCTACAGAAATACATTTAAGATGGAGCTGACTGGCCATTTCTGCACAAGGACTCCTCTTTGTGTTTATTTAACAATAATAATATAATTAAAAAAAAAAAAACAAAAAAAAAAAAACTAGTTTGACATATACACTGTGTAAACCAGAAACAGTTGCTAGGTTTTTATAGACTTCTGTATTTGCCCTCCATAAAGAGAAAAAAAAAAAAATCCCATATTTTTAAGGTTGTGCCTTTTTAAAAATTGTATTCTGTAAGCATTAGATTTCAACATTTTTGCATAGAAACCATGCACAAAACAGCATTAAATCTGTGTAATTTATTTACCATATTTGGAGCTGCTTTATGTCAATAAGTGTAGAGAAAATATGGTAAATCTCATGTTTTAAAGATCAGTTTAGACCAATTCTACTCAAGCTCAGAGCTGAACAACAGCTATTGGAAGAAGATTTCAGGTGGTAAAAGTCAGCAGAAATAATGAAGATAAATATATTAAATTTAATTTATAAATGTAGAATATCTACCCTTTTCTATTAGGGCATATACACACTTGCTGGGCCTATATGAACGTCAGGAGGCACCAGACAAACATTGCATTGCTGGCTCAATGCAATCTGTCTCAGACAGGGAAAAAACAATGTAGCAACACAAATGGTAAAACACTTTTGCATTAATATTCTGCATGAATATGCTCCTTCAGGATTTGATTCAGTGTTTTGCATTTTGTGAAGTAGATACATACTAAAACTCCAAAGCAGTATTGCTCCTTCTTGCTGTTGGAAGATGTCTCCCTTCTCCCTCTTGACAACACTGCAATAATTTGAAAACAAACATTCCTACCCTCCTTGAAACTGTTAACCTCAATCTATCTTCTAAGCCACTGAAGTAACTTCTGAGTTTGTGATAATGTACGATGAATGTTCTGATCCAGCTGTGTGTATTAAAATGACAAGTATTTTGCTGAAAATAAAAATCTTAAATACATGGACTGTGTTGTCTACTACTTTGTGTCTAAAATAAATATCATGGTAAATATCATGGGATAATTTTTGTGTGTGTATGGTTTTTTTTTTTTTTTTTTTTTTTTTTTTTTTTTTAGTAGCAGTCAGACATCAACTGACATAATATTTGGGTCATCATGTTTGGGTCCAAGTTTAATTTTTGGATTAAAGCTCCTTTTCCACAACAATCTACTTTGGAAATTCCATTATACAAAATTTGTACAGGGATTCAAATAATTTCCAGTGCAAAATAAGAACTATCAATCCCCTCCCTCTTTTTGAACTCAATGAGAAAATGAGTGAAAATGTACGGCAGTGAAAACTGCAGTACAAGCTCTCTTTGAAGAAGCCATATCTTCACATTGGTGTAATGACATATTTCAGAGAGTGAGGTGATAATGAGGTATAGTGAGGGTGAGGTATAGTCCTTGCTATAGCTGCTTACAGTAAAACGTATATAGGTACAGGAAGTTTTCTAAGTAATACACATGCAAAAACAGATGCAAACAGCCCAGTTCTGTTTGTTCCCTGAATTTGATGTTTACGTTATTTCTTCAAAATATTTACTATGATTTCCCTTCTAGCCTGGTTAAGGGCTTCCTCTTCTATTAAGTGTTAAAGAAACTGAGGCAGAAAAAAACTGCAAGAGTAATGGGATGAATCCTGTTCCCATAAACTCCTGCTGAAATCCATGCTGAGCTCTTGAGAAACAAGAGGGTCCTCCTTGTTTATTAGATATGAGTAAAATTGATAACAAATTGAAATGGTAGTTTAATCAGGTTTGTATTTGCACTTTTTTTTTTTTTTTCTCATTTGCGATATCTAGCTTTACTTCCACTAATACGTACTATGTTTCAGATTTTAATAATAACAACAATAACAAAACCATCCTTAGCTGTGTATTGTATAGAAGTAAACAAGTTAAAACTACGTTATATTTTTTGGAAACTTTTCCAAATGAGAATAAACTAATTCAGCAAATACTTGGTTCATATAAAATTGTGGTAATACAGCCATTTATTATTTTTTTTAATTTAAGAATTAGGTTATTTTTATTTCTGTAATGCTACCATTTTAATCAAACTCTCAGTTGTGCACAAAGAACTCTTTGGCAAGAGTTTTGAGCCTTCCTTGAGAAAGCCTGCAATGAAATTCGAGAGAAGAAATCTGTGACAATGTAAGCAAGTTTCTGAGGTGGGCCTTATGATCAGCCTCTGGTGTTGCTACTCTCTTATAATGGGTTGACAATTGCAAACTGTGTAAGTTCTGCTGCTATTTTTCCGTTGCCACAATAGAAGCATTTGTCTGCATACATGAAAAACTTGTTCTTAAGACTCATTAACAAAATGCAATCTCAGTTAATTCTTTGCAATGAAAAGGGAACTTTAACCAACTAACATATCTCAGAAAGAAGAGGGAACTGGGAAATAGAATATTACCAAGCTCAACCTGTCTATAATATCAGAATGAATGATTTAAAAACGAGAAACAAAAACACTCTGAGATCTCTAAGCTGATCTATGAGTTTTCATATATTACACTAATAAATTAAAGCTGCTAGGGGGACAATATTTGCAAGATGTCCTAATCAACTATATTATTGCTAAAGTAAAGCTGGAGTGACAGTGACCTGGCAAAATCATTCTGTGCATTAACTGTAGCCCCATGTCTATCTAGGAGAAGGAGGGAAAGTTGAAGAAAATGTAGCAGCTTCCTAGAATTTCCAAGGGGACAGCTGGGTAAATAAAGCCTCAACCAGATGAAAAAATTACACATTCCTTGTCAGAAACATTGATTTCTGTAGCATCTTGAAAAAGAAATTGTCAAACTGCCCAGTTACTTAAATGCAGAATATCTAAAACTTTGCCTGAGATGAATGAAGCATCTGCTGTAGATGTGGTTTCAGGCTTCCTGTAGACACAGCCAGTTATAAAGGTATTAGTTACTCTCGCCTCACTGTCTCTAGCCATGTTCATTTAGAAAAATATAAATTTATATATAATAGGAAAATATGAGATATGTTTTTGCATCAAAAAGAATTTAATGGCAAAGGCTATGGATTAGAATAAACAATTCTGCCTTTCAAGAAACAATAGTAAATTACAGAGTTCTTTCCCACTGTTATTCTCATTTCTGTTGTAAACAGAATGTTCCCTGGCTTTTCCTATTTTTTGTGTGATACGTAATAGAAAATTCAACAACGTGCCCTGCCCTGAAAACCTCTTCCGGGAGGAAGTCTGACCCATTCATCCCTTCGTGTTCAGTGCTAGACAAATAAAGCTCTAGGCTTTCACCTGGAGGTGAAACAGACTAATTCTTCCCACAAATACACATCAGGGGTTCTGATCATAAACCAGTGACACCCTCTGTGGGAGAATTTTACAAGTCATCTTAAATCTGAATTTACAAGAAAAACAACTGAATGAAAGATTGGAAGTTAGCAGATTTCTATTAAGCCTTATCTGAGTAGACTCATAGAAGAATCGGATGGAAACGACATCTGAGATCATTCAATCTCTGTTTATGTCTACTATGACTTTGTCTTCTAGAGCCTTGAAAATCGTAAAGATGGATAACCAGAATTCCTCTGTACACCTTTTTCTGTGCTGCACCACTCTTGTGGTGAGAATTTTTTCCTTATGTGCAACCTGAACTTCTTGAGTTATAATTGATCATTGTCCCCTATTATTAAATCATTATTAGCCTTCTTTATTCAGCCTTTCATTCCTGCTCCCTTTTCCCCTCCCACCAATGAAAATGAAGATATGAAACAAAATGAAATTCTAAGTCCATCGTTACTGTCTCTTTTAATTTCCCTTCTCCATCCAGCCTCGTGCTTATATTTTCTCCTCCAACATAATTTTAAACCTTAATATGAATTTGTAAAGGCTTATATATATATATATAACACTTATATATATAAACCATAGTAATTACTGCAACACAGAAGAGAAGAGTTTTATATTTAAAGATGAAAAAATTGAGCTAAAAAACATATGCAGAGCCACATATCAAATAGTATAAAGCATGACATTTAGTTTGGTGTTTTCTAATTCCCAGGACAAAAAATCTTGTATCCCATGGGCCTGGGGATGTACTTGATAGTGCCATTCAGATAGCCTTATGAGTTATTTTTCAAACTAATATGTGGTACAGTCATTACCTGATGAAAGACATCAACTGAAACATGTTGAATGGCCTCTGAAATAATGTGGAAGTTCTGGGTCATTGTAAATTTCCTAGTAGGCTTCATAGAAAACTTCGTGTATTGACAACTAGGACAAGGACTACAAGAATTTTGAAAGTTGCAGAGAGTCTTATTTCAGGCACTTCAACAAGATAATGGAGAGATTTTTGGTGTTGTTTTGTTTTGCTTTGTTTTGTTGCCTGAGAGATGACTTTTGTAAGTGCTAAGCTCACCATATTTTGTAAAATTCACAGTTTGTGTGCTACAGAAGATAAGACTGAAATAGTTTGGCTTCTTATTGAAGCATGAGACTTTCCTTCTAAGTCATTGAATCTAGACCCCCACCATGGCCTGATAACTTTTTCTTAAATTCCAGTTCATGTACAGTTTTTCATGATTCAGCCTTTTCCTGGGTTCACCAAGATTAAAGCATATAAAACTTTCAAATCACTACACCAGGGTTTATTCAAGCTTGCTGGCCATGGCTGGACTGATACATGAAAAGGTTTCAGTACTGTTAGTTAGGCCTGTAAGTGCTGGAGAAGAAATTAGTTGCTGTGTCATAATGTCACTCTTTTTTTTTTTTTTTTTTTTTTTCTTCAGAGTAGTGTCCTTGTGAATAAGCCTGGAAAGCTGACTGTTATAAGCACTGTAACTATTGTGTACAAACTTTAGACAATAAAACAGATAAACTCTGAAGAACCATAATGTAACTTCTTGGTGCAGTCAGGCTTCTTGCTATCCCCAAATAATATTTTGTGCTGTTAATCTTTTCATCTGATTATACTGGTGATGGGAGGAGACATAAAGGTGACCTACCCTAATGGGAAAACTACTGACAGGATATGTCTGACAGCCTGAGAACTGTCAGTTTACCTAAGAACCGTAAGCATCCTGACAATATTATTAGTAAAGATAAAAACAAGGAACTGTAACAGCAATTTACCATCTGAAAAGTATAAAGTAGTTTCGGAAAGTAAAATTTTGTCTCGGAGAATAGGAAACTTCATCATCTATTGGTTGTCTCAAGTGAAACATGGATATTTTCAGCATCAATTGGCTGTTTTAAGAGGTATCCTACACCTTCTCATGTCTCTGTGTTATAAAAATGACTCATTATTCTATCATAAAAGGTAGCCTTTCTGTCTCAGAACATCTTATGCTGCATGAACTTTTCTTTCCCACAGGATTTCCCAAATAAATTGAACCTTTGCTGGGGATGTCTGACTGACTCTGAACTCCATTGCACATCTTTGAAGTGAAACTCTGTTATTTATTAGTTCCCATTCTTGAGCCCAGAAATAGTTCCTTGAGTTCCTTTTCCTTAATTTGACATTTTTGAAATTAGTTTTCTTAATTAGACCCTTTTGAGATGGATTTGAGTCCCCACAGTTCTGGGATCAGTTTAATGCACTTGGTAACAGTAATTTTATGAAATACATTTATGTACATAATCTGTTTTAAGTATAGTCTTGATAAGTAGAACCTGTCATAAGTATAATAATTGTTATAGCATTAATAAGTTTGTAATTCATAATGAGTATATTCACAGCCATAATATTGATAACTTTGTTGAACCTATAATACTAATTTATATTTTCTGCTATATTACTGATTTTTACTACATCTCATTGTATTCCTGCTGTTGCTAATTGCTGCTACTGTTAATTGGTAATATTCCCTCAATATCTACTAGACATATATATTTGCTTCCTGGTAGGGAGGAGTCAGGAAAGCAGTATTAAATTGCTCACCATTTTCAAATTTTGTCCCATAGCAGGAATGAATCTTTATGACATTGTGATGTTGTAGTACATGTTTAATATATTTGAAATGATAGATGCCCCAAACCAGAAACAATTCTTTGGCAGTAATTCTGGAACTTACCGATCATAAAAAATCATTAAGTGCTAACTTTTTTGGGGGATTAACAAGGGACAGTTTTAGACATAGGTGTTTTTGATACAATTAAATCATATGGTAGGTGTAGAGAGAGGTTAAAGAGGTTAAAATATTAAGACATGCACATGTAGAATTATTTTTTAGAATAGATCAGCAAAAAGGGCTATCAGAACTACTAATCACTGACAATACTGATGTGTGTTGTGAATTAAAGCTAATTAGCTATTATCAGTATTGTCTGACCAGTCAATAGGAAAGCTAGTCTCACATAAGTAGACACATACAAACTAATAATAACAATAACTTCAGAATTTAACTAATTCCATATATGTGGGTCTTTGAATCTTTGGAGAAAAACAAACAAACAAACAAACAAAAAAACTGTTATGTCTTTTTTGTTTGTTTGTTTTTAAGAAAAGATCTTCTCTTTACTTATATAGAAATCACTTTTCATTATTTATATCTATCCAAGTTTAAATAGGTCACTTGTTTTGTATCACAAGGAAGTAGTTCTGACACAATATCATCTGGTTTGTACAGATTTTTCTGTTAATAAGAGAAGCACCATTGTGACTTCATTTGTATTTTTCTTTAGGGAGTGCTCCTCAAGCTCTTCTAGCACCCACTTCACTGACTACAGGCATTGGAAAGTCCTTGAAACACACTTCAAAACAATCAGAAAAGTACATCCAATGATGTTTGCTTTACCTAAGCAGTTTTCAAGACCACAGATCAAATATTCATGTAGAAAAAAATGTTGAACAAAACCATAATTGCAACTCCTGTTTGGAATGGCAAAGTGTTTGTAAAAATGTCTGTTAAAAGTATTTCAAAATGTCTAGTCTTTGCCCTTCACAGAGAACGTGAGGAAAACATCCAGGCTTGCTGTGAAAAGGTGGTGGCTAAAGATATTAGCACATCCTAATAACCTGGACTGACCACATGCCTTCTTTGAGTTTGGATTCCACCAGAGCACGCATCTGGTGAAACTTATGATGTAAGTGCAGCTGGGTTCACCATATGCAAGCTGAAGAGCCACTCCTTCCATCAGCCCCTCCCTAGTGAGATTAATATTTGTTAAAGGTCACCTGTTTTTGAATTGTGATTGACATCCAGGTGTGTGTGCAGCCTGCCCAGAGCCAGCGCTGGTTTTTAGCACAATGCCATGAAGGTGACCTTTTGCACATTGACATTTATGATACATTCCTGATCATTTCATATATGGACTATCATGTGGTCTTGCCAATGGGAGTTGGTGAGGCACATCCCAAATCTTGGGACATAGGAGGAATAAGCATGCCAGTGTCCTCAGCTACACCCCCATTGTATTACATTAGAGCAAGCAAGTCTCTGCTGCTTCCACAGTCAAAGGAACTGTCCCCAGAAAACAAAGCAAGGTAACAGTACCAAGATATAGTCTTAATAAATAACACACGTCTGAATCAGTTAGGTTCTGTTTCTTATCTGATGTAACTAGTCGTGTGTTGAAGCAGCACGCAGCTTGTTTATCTCTGCAAAAGTTGCATAGATTGAGTTCTGGGGAAATTATGAACAGCTGTGATCTCTTTTCATTGTAAAAACAATGGAGACTTAGAATTGAAGTTCAAACTTCTTCTTGCATCTTCATAATATCTACTCAAAATTACTATTGTAATTTTATTATCTTCCAGTTCAAGTGCAAGACAAATAATTACATTCTACTTTTTATCTTTGAAATTTTTGATTTTGTCACATTTAGTTCAAGTTCTGACATATGCTATATAAGTCATCAGTGTCTACAGCTAGAACTTTACAGTAGGTTTATTCAAAAACCTAGCCAGAACTCACAGTTTATAAGCAATTTAAACAAATGTTTGAAAACTTTCAGCCTCTGATGCAAAGTTCCCATTGATTTAGTGTGAAAATTGCTTCAGGAATTGGATAGCTGTGATTCCTTTTTTCCTTTTCTGACTACAGCAGTATTATCAAAGTCTTTCTCTAATTAGAGAGTAAAAAGCCTTTAAGGAGGTGTGGACATTTTTTTATGGAAGCAAAGTGACCCTATGCACCCAGTACCCCTTGCTCCTGAGCCCTGGCAATAAGGTTACTATAACCAATGAAAAGACAAATGCTCGTAATATGTAACTAGGCTGTTAATGTATATCTATGCCCCCTTCTCTCTCCCTGCTTCTGGCCCCAGGGTGAGGGGACACCCATTGTCAGGGTGATAAGGGTATTGACGTAATCAAGACACAAGTGCTGGGTTGCCAGGATATGGACGCATGTCCTGGAAGACGGAAGCATAACAGCACAGGGAGTATGGTCTATAAAATTGGGCAGATGCAAGTCCTGAGTGGGACTTAGACCGGAACTGCTGCTGAGTGGCAAAACCTGTGATACCATGGTGCCCAGGAATGCCTCTGTTAAGTGAGGCAAAGAAGAATGACAAGAACGAGTGCAGCTGCCTCCTCCAGCTGCTCCAGCCAGGACTGCTCCTGTATGGCTGCTGGGGCCCAACCTAGTGCCAGGAAACCAGGGTCTCTAACCACGCTGGGGGACATATCATAGAATAATAGAGTGGCTTGCATTAGAAGGGACCTTAAAGATCATCTAACTCCAACCCCCCTGCCATAGTGAGGGATGAATCCTGGAGACACACTGAAAGAGACAGGATACTGACCTGATTGGCGACAAAAGTTGCTCCAGCCAAGGGCTGCCTTAAACAGCAGCAGGACTCAAGTAAAAGAGACTGAGACAGCTGAGACACCTTCCTTCTCTCTGGCTGGTTGGGGTACAAGTTCACTGCTGAAGGCACACATACATCACTCTGTATGTTCAGAAGCATGCATACATTTTCAGATATTTGAGTAGCTGGCACAGACCCTCTGTCTGTCCTGTACCCCCTGGATCCCTTGAGCACTGCCATGGCCCCTCTATACACCCTGCACAGCTGCCCATATCCTGGGCCTCTTACCCACTTAATTGTTTCCCTACTCACCAGCTAGTCCAGCTTGAATTTCAGTGTAAACACACATTCACATGCTCATTCCTCATTCACAAGTCCTCCTGGTTATACCAGCATGAACACACCACCTGCCTGATACACCAGCCCAGACCTGAGGTCTCTGCTACCCACCAGCTAACTTATCACATACATCTTGATAATAAAAACAATATGCATAAGGTGTTAGAAAATGAGCTTTCATAGGAAAGTGAATATACCTGTAGAACCCATGCACAACAGGACTGTGGAAATATGGACAATCAGCTCCCTGCCAGCAAGTTGCACTTTGCAGCTGGTCTGTGACCCATGCCACATATCAGGTAGATGATATCAGTCAATCTTCCTTTGTCTGTTGATGAAGTCACCCCATTGTAGGACAATGGATCGGTCCAGCATTATCTGCCACTGATGAAGCCATATTGGCCATCTCAGATCACCTCTTTGTCTTCCATATGCTTTAGCATAACATCCAGGAGCTGTTCTATGATCCTATTGGGCACTGTCATGAGTTTGAATGGTTGGTAGTTCCCAGGGTCCTCCTTATTACCTTTTTAAAAATAAATAAATAAATAAATAAATAAATAAATTATGTGTGTGATAATCCCTTTTCCCCAGTCACTGGAAACTTCATCTGACTGGCATGATTTTTCAAATATGATAGAGAGTACCTTAGCAACTACATCAGCCAATTCCCTCAGGACTCTGGTTTGCAGGATCCTGGAACTTGTTGGGTACCCTAGACTTGTGTATGTTTGGCTTCCTCAGGTGATCAGATCCTCATCTTTTACAATAGGAAGGACTTCAGTTCAGGGTTCTGGGTCCCTCAAGGTTCAGGGACTTGCGAGGTGTGGGAAGAGTCAGCAGTGTGCCCTGGCAGCCAGGAGGGCCAATCGTATCCTGGGGTGCATCAAGAACGGCATCGCTAGTAGGTCAAGGGAGGTGATTGTCCCGCTCTACTCTGCGCTGGTGCGGCCTCACCTCGAGTACTGTGTGCAGTTCTGGGCACCACAGTATAAAAAGGACATGAAACTGTTGGAGGGTGTCCAGAGGAGGGCTACGAAGATGGTGAAAGGCCTGGAGGGGAAGACGTACGAGGAACGGCTGAGGTCACTGGGCCTGTTCAGCCTGGAGAAGACGAGGCTGAGGGGAGACCTCATCGCAGTCTACAACTTCCTCGTAAGGGGTTGTCAAGAGGCAGGAGACCTTTTCTCCATTAACACTAGTGACAGGACCCGCGGGAACGGGGTTAAGCTGAGGCAGGGGAAATTTAGGCTGGACGTCAGGAGGGGGTTCTTCACAGAGAGGGTGGTTGCACACTGGAACAGGCTCCCCAGGGAAGTGGTCACTGCACCGAGCCTGTCTGAATTTAAGAAGAGATTGGACTATGAACTTAGGCACATGGTCTGAACTTTTGGGTAGACCTGTGCGGTGTCGAGAGTTGGACTTGATGATCCTTAAGGGTCCCTTCCAACTCAGGATATTCTATTCTATTCTATTCTATTCTAAGAGTGACTGCCAGTGAAAATGGAGGCAAAAACGATGTTGAGTACCTCAACTTTCTCCATGACAGTTGTCTTTAGTTTTACTGTCTTATTTATTGGGGGCAGGGTGTACATTTTCTTCAATCTTCCTTTTCTGACCAACGTAATTGTAGAAGCCCATCTTATTACCTTTCACATTCCTTGCCAAATTCAGCTCCAGCTGTGCCTTAGCTTTCCTGATCCCATCCCTACAAACCAGGTAGCATCCCTACATTCTTCCCAGGACATATGTCCTTAGTTCCACTGCCGATTAATTTCCTTCTTACACTTTAGTGTGACAAAAAGGTCCTTATTCAGCAACAATGCTTTCCTGTCTTCTTTGCCTGATATTTTGCACATAGGAATCAAGACCTCACGTGCTCTGAGAAAAACATCCTTAAAGAGCTGCCAACTATGTTCCTCTCATTAATCCTGGAAGGCAGTTTCCCAGAGGGAAACTGCTGCTGACTCTAAATTGCCCACCCATTCAACAACAGGCCAATATTTTCCATGTTCTGGATTTTAATACTAACATAGCAATAGAAGCTCTTTCTGTTGATATTGATGTCATTGTGTCAACTCTATTTGAGCTGCCAATTTTTAATATAATTCTTAGCTGCTCATGCAATATTTTTGAATTCTTTCTAATTAACTTGACCTTTCTGCTGTTTACCTATGCTGCCTTTTGCATTGGAGCTCCATCATGTATTTCCTGCTTAGCCAAGCCAAAATTCTGAGACTCCTACTTCCATTCTTGAATACTGGGATGGACTGTTCTAGCACTTGGAGGATGCTGTCCTCAAAGACCTGCAAGTTTTCCAGAATTCCTTTCAACTTGATGCTCCTTCCTGTGGAATCTCACCCATCAGTTTCCTGGAGAAACTGAAACCTATTCACTTGAATTCTAGGGAAGGTACTCTACTACTCTCCTTCTCAAAAAGAGCAGTCAGGCATTGGAAAGAATTGCTCATGGAGCTGGTGGAGTCACTATCCCTGTGGGTGTTTAAGGAAATATTGGACCTGGTGCCTAGGGACACGATTTATTGAGTGACATTGGTAATAGGGTGATGGTTGGACCAGATGATCTTGAAGGTCTTTTCCAACTTTAATAATTCTATGATTATCTAGAACTCACCTAGGTAAAGGATGCCACTGATTATCACATCTGTAAAAAGTTCTTCCTGCTTATCAAGTCCTTCTGAGAACATTTGTTTGTTACCTGCATTCAGCAAGAGTTTAACTTAAGACTTATTTATTTAGTGTGACAAAACAATGGTATTTCTTTTCACGTCAGCAGCACTGGTTGTAGATAGCCCTTCTGCACCCAATAAAATTTTAGAAGTCTCAGAGTAGTCAAAATTACTTCTACTGCATACTAATTAGCTCAACATCTGCAAAACACATTTGAGAAACAGCTGCACGCCCTTGCCATACATCAGCTCAATCTATGAGTTGGTGATGTCGTACTCTTTTGGTATCACATTACATAGTACATATCAAACATTGTCTATCCAAAGCTATATTTTGCTGAGCTGGCAGATGTTTGTTATTGTTGTATTTTCTTCCAAAATAATATCATAGTCATGGTCAAGATCATCATCGTATGCAGCTAAGAACTCCAAAAGATAAAATAGACGTCATTCTTCACTAGGCTAAAAATCACAGCTGCCCCTCAGGCAGGTACATCTGGGATAGCATTGCTTAATATCTCCCATATTATTCCATGAGCACAAATCTCTACAAGATGTGATTCCTACCACCACAACCTATTTTTCTGCCAGCTATAGATGTCAGATGCAGAACTGCCCTAATTCTTACATAGTAGAGTTTTGCCATTCTGGTCATTTGCAGCTTTGCATAGGGGGGTATGAAGTGTGAATCAAGAGACTATAGGTGAGGATTAAAGGGCAGGGCAGGAGGGGTGTCATTGTGGTGGGTGTTTACAGGCCACTGGATCAGGAGGAGAAAGTGTGTGAGGCCTTCTACATGCAGTTGCAAGTTGCCTCCCATTTGCAGGCCCTGGTTCTTACCAGGGACTTTAACCACCCTGATTTTTGCTGGGAAGACAAGACAGCTCAGAACACTACAGGAGATTAGTGAAGAGCATTGTGGATAACTTCTTGACACAGGTGATAGGTGAGCCAACAAGGAGAGGGGTGTGTGGTGGTTTTACCATGCTAGGCAGCTGAACACCACAACTGCTCTCTCATTCCCCCTCCTCAGATGAGGAGGGGAAGAAGTAAAGGAAAGAACAGCTTACGGGTTGAGATAAGGATAATTTAATTAAAGAGAAAAAAATATATTATTAAGGAAATATTATTATTAATTACACAATTCAACTAAAGGGAAAATGGGGAAAGGGAAAGAGGGAGGGGGAAAGGGAATAACAAAACAAAACAAGTAAAAGCTATGTGGAAGTGCAGAGGAAAGAAATTACTCTCTACTTCCCACAAATAAGCGATGCTTGACCATGTCCTTGAAGCAGGGCCTCAACGCACATAGCCGGTGTTCGGGAGGAGGACAGACGTTTTCGCAACGAGAGCCCACCTCTCCCCTCTTCTTCCTTTTTCCACCTTTTATTGCTGAGTGTGACATCATATGGTATGGAATATCCCTTTGGTTGGTTTAGGTCAGCTGCCCTGCTGATGTTTCTTTCTCACTTTTTTGCCCACCCCCTAGGAGGGTTAGAGAGAGTCCTGATGCTGTGCCAGCACTTCTCAGCAGAAGACACAACACCGGTGTGATACCAGTGCTGTTCTAGCTACAAGTGCAGAGCGCAGCACTGTATGTGCTGCTGCAGGGAAAGTTAACATCCCAGCCAGACCCAGTACAGGGTGCTGCTGGAAGAACGAAGAAAGCATATGTGATGTAGAAGAAGGGACAGATCACTTGGGTGGAATATAGGAACACTCTCAGAGAATACAGGGAGGAAGGCCAAGGCCTGGTTATAAATTTAGCAAGAGACATCAAGGACAACAACAAGGACTTCTTGAAATACATCAGCAGCAAAAGGAAGACTAAGGAAAATATGGGTGCACTGATAAATGAAGTGGGTGCCTTGGTGACAGTGGATACAGATAAGGTGGACTTATGGAGTGCCTTCTTTGCTTCAGTCTTCACTGCTAAGGCTAGCCTCCACACACTACCAAGCCTGGAAACAAGAGAGAAAATCGTGAGAGAGAAAGACTTTCCCCTGGTTGAAGAGGATTGGATTAGAGGTTATTTAGGGAAGCTAGAAACCCACAAATCTATGGGCTCCAATGGGATGCACCTGAGGGTGTTGAGGGAGTTGGCGGATGTGATTGCTGGGCTGCTTTCCATCATCTATCAGTGGTCACAGTCATCCAGAGAGGTGCCAGATGTCTGGAGACTTGCTAATGTGACACCCATCTATAGGAAGGGTTGTAAGGAGGATCTGGGGAACTACAGGCCTATCAGCCTACCCTTGGTGCCAGGAAAGGAGATAGAGCAGGTGATCTTGAATGCAATCACACAGCATATACGGGACAACCAGGGGAACAGGCCCAGACAGCATGAAAGACAAAGCCTGCCTGACTAACCTCATCTCCTTCTATGACCAGGTAATCTGCCTGGTGGATGAGGGAAAGGCTGTTGACGTAGTCTAACAGCAAATCTTCAACAAGGCCTTTGACACAGTCTCCCACAGTATTCTCCTGGAGAAGCTGGCAGTCCGTGGCTTGGACAGGTACACTCTTTGCTGGGTTAAAAACTGTCTTGATGGCCAGGCCTAGAGTGTAGTGGTGAATGAAGTGAAATCCATCTGGCAACCGGTCACCAGTAGTGTTCCCCAGAGTTCAGTGTTGGGGCCTATCCTCTTTAATATCTTTATTGATGATTTGGATGAGGGAATGGAGTGCACCCTCAATAAGTTTCCAGATGACACCAAGGTGAGGGGAAGTGTTGATCTTCCAGAAGGTAGGAATGCCCTGCAGAGGGACCTGGACAGGTTGTATGGATGGGCAGAGGCCAAAGAGATGAGGAACAATGTGGCTAAGTGCTGAGTCCTGCACTTTGGCCACAAGAACCCCATGCAACGCTACAGGCTTGGGGCAGAATGGGTCGAAAGCTGTGCACAGGAAAGGGATCTGGGGTTGTTGGTCAACACTCGCCTGAACACGAGCCGGCAGTGTGCCCACTAAACCATATCACTAAGCTCTACATCTAAATGCCTTTTAAAGACCTCCAGGGATGGTGATCTTATTTGGTCTGGATAGTATTTGTGTCTGCTTACTTACACTGTAAAAATCTCTCAACAGACAATGCTCCATACTAGAAAAAGTTATTCTGAATTTACCACACAGCATAAATGTTCTTCAGGAACTATTAAGATCATTACAGAAAAATTTAAGCAGAATTCATTAGTCAAAACAAGGTAACAACCCAAATGAGAAATTTGTCAAAGTAGCTCCAGTTTTATGCCTGCATAGTGACTCTTACCCTAGAATCACCAATATGTCAAATGAAGAAATGTCCTAGCATAGGTTAGCACCATCTGGGTTGGAAAAGACCTTCAAGATCATCAAGTCGAACCATCAGCCTACCTACCAAGTCTCATTGTTAAACCATGTCACTCAGTGCCACATCCACACGTCTCTTAAATACATCCAGGGATGGGGACTCTACCACTTCCCTGGGCAGCCCATTCCAATGCTTGACCACATAACAGAACATTCATTTGTCATATATCTGAAACAGTCTAGAAAATGTTAAAGAAAAAAATATGTTATGGAATCACTGAAATTAGTGATGACTAGGATTAGAGAATTATTATTTTTTTTTTTTTTTAATGACAGATTTGATTTCTAATATATTTTGCTTTCAACTTTCAAAGACATAAGATTAAGTATCATCTCAGATTTTTAAAGTTTTTTATATATAAAATATATAAATTCATTTGTAAAAATTATTTATGCATCAATTCAGAAAATTATCATTCACTCGTGATTTTATGGTGTAAGAAAGGGGAAAAACAGGCAGCTTTTTAGACATTTGCATGTCTTTATATATGAAGCTTTTCATGTGATCATCCGTGATGCATTTTCTCTTAACAAACAACTCCTCTGCAATATCTGTCCAAAACAAACAAACAAAAAAATTAAACAAACAAACAAACAAACAACCAATCACAGAATCACAGAATGTTAGGAATTGGGAGGGACCTTGAAAGATTATCTAGTCCAATACCCCTGCCGGATTAGGAACACCTAGATCATATCACACAGGAACACATCCAGCTGGATTTTGAATGTCTCCAGATAAGGAGACTCCACAACCCCCCTGAGCAATCTGTTCCAGTGTTCTGTCACCCTCACTGTGAAAAAGTTTATTCTCACATTTAAGTGGAACCTCTTATGTTCCAGCTTCCACCCATTGCCCCTTGTCCTATCTTTAGATGTCACTGAGAAGAGCCTGGTTCCTTCCTCCTGACACTCATCCTTTATATATTTATAAAGAGCCCTCAGTCTCCTCTTCTCCAAGCTAAAGAGACCCATCTCCCTCAGCCTTTCCTCGTAAGGGAGATGCTCAGCTTCCTTAATCAACCTCGTGGCTCTATGCTGGACTCTCTCAAGCAGTTCCATCTCTCTTGAACTGAGGGGCCCAGAACTGGACACAGTATTCCAGATACGGTCTCACCAGAGCAGAGTAGAGGGGGAGGAGAACCTCTCGCAACCTCCTAACCACACACAAGGTGATGGAACATCATCCTGCAGGTCATCTCCAAGCACGTGGAGGATAAGAAGGTGATCAAGAATAGTCAGCATGGGTTCACCAAGGGAAAGTCATGTTTGACCAGTCTTCTATCCTACAAGCTGACTGGCTGGGTAGATGAAAGGAGAGCAGTGGATGTAGTCTACCTTGACCTCAGAAAGACTTTTGACACTGTCTCCCATAACACCCTCATTTACTGGTGACACAAAGCTGGGAGGAGTGGCTGATACCCCAGAGGGCTGTGCTGCCATTCAGAGGGACGTTGACAGGCTGGAGGGTTGGGTTAGGAGGAACCCCAAGTAATTCAACAAGGGCAAGCGCAGGGTCCAGCACCTAGGGAGGAATAATCCCAAGCACCAGTACAGGCTGGGGGGTGACCTGCTGGAGTACAGCTCTGCAGAGATGGACCTGGGAGTCCTGGTAGACAGCAGGCTGACTGAGTCAGCAATGTCCCCTTGTGGTCAAGAAAGCTGACAGTATCCTGGGCTACATTCAGAAGAGTGTTGCCAGCAGGTCAAGGAAATGATCCTCCCACTCTGCTCAGTCCTGGTGAGGCCATACCTGGAGTATAGTGTCCATTTCTGAGCTCCCCAGTACAAGAGGGACATGGAACTACTGGGGTGAGTTCAGAGGAAGGCTATTAAGATGAGTAGAGGACTGGAGCACCTGTCATATGAGGACACACTGAAAGAACTAGGCCTGTTTAGCCTGGAAAAGAGGAGACTGAGGGGGGACCTCATTAATATATATAAATATATGAGGGGAGGGTGTTGAGAGGATGGAGCCAGTCTCTTTTCAGTTGTGCCCTACAACAGGATGAGAGGCAACAGGCACAAACTGAAGCACAGGAGGTTCCAGAAGAATATGAGGGGGCACTTCTTTACTGTGAGGGTGACAGAGCACTGGAACAGGTTGCCCAGAGAGGTTGTGGAGTCTCCTTTTCTGGAGATATTCAAAACCCACCTGGATGCCATCCTGTGCAACGTGCTTTAGGTAATCCTGATTTGCTGGGGGGTTGGACTAAGTGGTCTTCAGAGGTCCTTTCCAACCCTGCACATTCTGTTATTCTGAGTAATAGCAGGGGCTAATAGTCAGAAGATTCCGCAAGCTTTGTCAATCCAAAAGTACACTGGATGCGGGCCCTCAGTAGACAGTACATACACCTCTCTAGTTGACAAATCAGGTCAATAGATGGCTGCCTCTGTCCCCTGCAGCATTACACATTACAAGTCACACATTACAGTGACTCACAGTTTCTCCCCGGTGGTCTTACACAGTTTAAGGTTAGGTTGGCCATTCTTTGTAAGCCATTCTTTGTAAGCAAGTCTGGCCCCTCTTCAGCTTTGAGGGTGGTGAAGCTTTGTTGATCTCCAAGGAAATTTCTTTCCTTAGTACTCGCTTAGTGGGATTTTGACATGGTAAGGTACTTTTTACTTTTTAAAACATGCATGTGGGGATAGTCTAAATTAACAGTAACTGCAGCTTAATGATTATTTATGTCTTCTGAAAGTAGCTATATTTAGTGATGTATGTACAGTTCATCTTTGATTCCTCTGGAAGTCATCTACCTTTTAACAGGCATTTCACCCACTTGGGACCCTTTTCTAAATTTAGATAAAAATCTAGTCAGTTGTTCCAAGAGACACAGCTGCATTTGAACCAGGAATGCCGTCACATTGAAAGAATAGATAAAACTTGACTTTCATGTTTTTCTTTTCAATTTCTCTGTAAGGGAAATGGATAGCATTTCTCTCTTCTATAAGTGCAACACAACTGAACACGTATCACTTTGCTTTCTTTGAGGGATTATGCTGAAAGTGCCAATTTATTTAATGTTTGCACTTCACAAAATTTCTAATTGTAGAAAACAGAAGGTAATCTACTCTGTGACCTGACTCAGTATCACTTTGGAGATGCCTTGACTGCTTTAACTTCATTTGCATTATGAGCTGAATGCTTCCAAATTTCAAAGTTAGTGGCACTTTTCAATCAGAAAACCAGTAGGGATTTTTAGCATGTTAAGAATACTTACTGGAAAGTGATGGGCACAGAGTTCTGTTCAACTGCAGGACAGTATTCCAGGTGAGGTTCATATTAACTATAAATTGTCTCCTTTCAAGTAAGACTAAAATTAAGATTAAGTAAGATTAAAGTAAAATAAAGATCAAGTAAAATAAAGATCAAGTAAGATAAAGATCAAGTAAGATTTAAAAACTCCCTAAAGTATAAATGAGAGATTAAATTTACAATGACTTACAGAATTATTTCCTTTTTATATTCTTGGTTTTTTCCTATTTCTTCAGATTTTTTGTTTGTTTACTTCTAATTATTTTCTGGGCTGTGCCTTTAGTTTTGCTTACCCAATCAGTATTTTGTTCATTTTGAAGGGGTTTTTCTTCCTTTCCACCCATCAAAATCCTTCAGTTGACTATGTATTTTAAATTAGCTCAGCTTGCTCTTTTCTTCCTCAACTCCCTATGAGATACTACTTGTTTCCCACATTGTCTACATCAGAGAGTATCAGGGCTTGCAAAAGTAACCAGAATTATCAATATAGATTGCACTCACAATTTTGGGAATTTGACAATGTAATATTTAATGACGTTATTGTAACTGTTGAATATGTTAGACAGAGATAGCTGAATTCTCCAGAGAAGGACTTGTGAACATCATATCTCCCTCTCCTTAGCTATTCATGGACTCCTTTTTAGTTACAGTTTTTATATTCATTAATGTTTATTGGTCCTAAAGGTTTTTTCTGAGTATTAGGATATGAAAGAATGCATTAAAAAGGATTTTATTATTTAAAGTATGTGCTATTTCCATGCTTTAAAATATTCAGAAATCCGGTCAGGCAGAAGAGACACTAATATGTGATTTTGAAGCCCACCATTATTGAATATGTGTTTTATTTGCTTCCATATAAAATCACTGTATCTATATGTCAGAGGTGTTATCATGTACTGCTATTCTATGTTACTACTTTAACACCTAGAATGCTTTGCAACTTTTGATTTTATAAGATGACTAAATTTGTAAGACAAGAAACAATATTGCTTGTCTCTTAGTACCCAGTCAAAATTTGTAAAGTTGGTTTATGGTTTATGTGGAACAAGATACTTTTAATTTTCAAATAAGAAAGTTGAAACAGAGAGTGTACTGTGAAAGAACTGGTGATAACTATGGAGTGTGGGCTTGGTTCCATACTTAAGGTTCACTTTTCAAAGCTGAACTATACTTAAAAATGTCTGAATAAAAAATAATTAATCAGTATCCCTAAATATCATGTTTTTGCTCTTGGTTGTGTTTTTATGGAGGGAAGGGAGGGAATGGGGATGAGACAATGAGTTCTCACCTAAAGTTAGCTATCTCACGATAAAGGCCTAATTGAGAGAGAATTCTTGCTAGTGTTAGTGTTTAGAGGTAGTACCATATCTCACTTAGGCTTAAATTTTCCTTGTTAAGTCCAGTGCAGACTGTAACATCCACAAGATGACATACTTTCTTCCCCCTACATGCTGCAATAGTTCTTACCATCAGAACAGCAAATTAATTACGTAGTTATTGATATTCTTTCTGTGCCTTGCACAATAACTCTTAGCCTTTCTTAGTATCACTTGCTTACAGAGAAATTACAGATGTCAGGGTCATAAAAGCTGTTTCCCATAAAGATATTTGAAATTATCATTGAAGATTGGGATCTAGTTTGTCACACTAAGATAAATTAAATTTAACATCTTTGTTCTCATTTTGCATATGATGAAATTGAGATACAGAGTTGAACTGCCCAGGGGAATAGTATTAAATAGTTGCTAGCACAGCTGTAATGTTAAACTTTATTAATGTTAAACTTTAGTATAATATCTGAACTGCTATACTAAATATAGTGCATTGTGTAGCAAGTAAAAAAAAGGTGGAACCAAATCAATTTTTTTTTTTTTTTTCAGTTGCACTTGTTGGATTGGTGCTAAATGCACAATAAAAATTTGAGCACTTAAATCCAAACTCGGATATGAATTGAAAGTTTAGCATAATTATCTAACAGTTCTGAGATGCACACGTGTGATGGGGAACGTGTTTTAGGTGACCAAGAATAGTATTGTATAGAGATCACAGAATCACAGAATGATAGGTCATTTCATTTCACCAGTATTTTTCAGCTTGATTTTATTTCCATTGTGACTTCCCTCTCACTCCAAACACTGAAATTCTCATTAAAAAGTATGCCTCCTCACTCATCCAAATTGATTCATTATGTTGCTGTAAAACAGAATTTTCTAAGATAAGGAATAGATGTCAGAAAAACAAACAAATAAATAAATAAATAAGTTATCAGGTTACATCAAAATGCTCTACAATACGGAGGAAAAGAGCTAATTAAAACAATTTAAGGACAAAAGCTTGTCTGAATTTAAATAATGAGAACGTTTTTTGAAAACACTAGAAAAAATATGGTAATATTCTTCATTTTTTTCCCACCAGCTTTAGGAAAATCAGTCAAATAGTCACTTAAGCATTTGCTACATAAAATTTGTTTGGAGAAAAATTGCTTCAACACCATCACACTCTGCAGGAATTCAACTTCAGTATATGCACCAATGTACTGTTTACACTATGACATCCAAACCTGTTCATATTCTTTAAGTTTGTTGTTTGTTTTGTTGGCTGCTGAACTGTGTGGAAAACAAATTCTATCTATCTGTTGTCTGATTTGACTATTCTGAGTAAAGATAATAGGCCAGCTCTTTTTAAGTAACCAAATGTCTGATAGGGAGTGAAAGAGAATTTGTCCTAAGAGGACAGTATAGAATTTTACCCCTTCTAAGCCTTTTTCTTGTCAAAAGTCAAGCCATTTATACTTAACCTCTTTTTAAAAGACTACAGCTTAGAGACCTTGAAAATTTGCTGTTTGCCTGTTATCTTTAATATGTGCTCCTGAGAACAAAAGTGCTACTGCTGTCCATAGGGGAAAAGCTGGTCTCAGTGATCAACAGAAGTTATATGTAAAGTAATTTTGCTGGTGTTCTTATCTAACCTGAACCCACTTGTGAGACCCTCATGTGAGAAAGATGGTAGCCAACTATATAGAGTGAGTTACTTTTGTTCTCCACACCTTTAAAGCCATTCATCTGTTTGCATGAAGACTCATCCTGACTGTCCTTCATGCTAGGACGAAGCAAAGGTTTATGTTCTCAGTCACTACGGTTCTCACACTTGTGCATGTACTCCCCCAACCCCTTGTAATACCTTTTAGAGGAAAGCATCAGTTTTAAAGCCAGCAGGGAGATGAAAATCTCTGAGTTCATTAGGGTCTATCTTCACACAGCTCAGCAGACAGGTTGAACCCTGAGACCTAGCTCAAGCCAGCCTGACAAACCTGCAGCAGATAGCAATCATTCCAACCCATGCTTCATTGATCCTAACAAACTTTCTTTGATCTCTGGTCATGATTAGAGAATGAAGCTGCCTTCCATGGTTTATGGTGATGGCTAGATGACACTGTGGCTTTGTTATGTCTATTTAACAAGAGACCTGTTACCTAACTCATCCCCACACTTCAGTTTTCATGCTCTTTTGGTTAAATAACATAAGAGAAAAGAAATAAGTGTCTGATTCCTGGGCCTTCACATTTTTTTTATTTTTATTTTTTTTCCCTAATATCATGAAGTTCAGGGATGGCAAATACCTGCTAAGATATTTTTGTCGATGCAACAGAGGCATGCACCAAAGGGAACTCATGGAGATGAGTCCTTTTCCTCTTTGCTGATATGCTTTTGGTTTAATGACCCACTCAGGGGAAAAGACTAGCTTAGGATAACCAAAAGGCATGGATAGCTGTTCCCTAGGGACTGGGTTTAAGCATATGCCTGTGAGGTTGCCTGTCATTAAAAGAAACACATGAAGTTTGCCTGAAAAATAAAGCTGAAGACCTTCAAGCAAACCTTAACCATTCAGGCTGCTGTCACTATCGTTCATCCTTTTTCTGTACGGAGAAACAAAACATACCTGAAAGGGAAAATAAAATAAAATAAAAAATAAAATAAAACCAAACTTCTGGCAGTCTTTGGTATTCTCTTAAAATTCTCTTCTGTTTCTTTTAAAATCTGTTCTTCAAAATATATGCTGGAAGTCCCACGTGGAATATAAGCAGAATACATTAGACTTCATATATCTTTTGAACAAAGCCCTTTTTAAATCAGGAAGCAGTTTGGAAGAGAAGTTGGTGGTGTCTATCACTCAGCATCTCTCCAGCAGGTTGTCTCTGGAGCGCAGCCAAGTCCCCTTCTTTAGCCAAATGTTGCAACTCTCTGCCACTCCCATATTGACCTTTTCCACAGAAGCAGCAGCTTCCCTCTCAGATTGTTTATTCCAGGTGGAACAAGGAAAGTGCCATTTAGAGACATACATCAGAAGGAGAAAGAGATGGAAGTGGCACAGAACCATGGAGATGGTCTTGCCTGAGGATCGTGGGTTGTTTCTCTGGCTTTGGAGGTCTCTTTCGCACAACTTGCAGGGTGAAAGACCTCAGGCCAGGTTTCTGGATGAAATAAACCAATTACAGGGAAAAAAAAAAATAATAATATGTCCAATCTTTCCCATACTTTACTGTCTTTTATTTCAGGTTTTATGTTTGTTTGTTTTGTTTGTTTCTTTTTTTCCCTTCTTGTCTGCTGTCCCCACCTGGTGTTTACCTGTTTTCCACTATAGGCTTGGATGCAGAGAATAATTGCTGTCTCCAGGCAGCCTGGAAACATTTCTTCATTTCATATATCATTGGTTGTTAAAAAATGGGCATTCCAAAGAAGGTAATGACAAACGAAAGGGCACTACAACAAAATAACACAGATGATTTGACTTTAGCAGCTTGAAATTGTCAGGGAAAGCACAATAGACCATAGTAGTCTTCTGACATCATTAATAGTCTGTGATCTTGAGATAGGCATCTTCTAACCTTTGGCCCAATTGCAACCAGAATTTTGATGTGTCACACCCATGATTATTTCATATCCTCTCTGCTATGTCTCTTCTCTGCAGAAACATTTGTGGAGAGGGACACATTTTTAAAATGCTTGTACTTTGTTCTGACTGTGGGTAAGAAGATTACAGGCTAGCATTATTCTACCATGAACATACAAGGTCCAAGGGAAAAAGTAAATAAATCCACCATTGTGAAATTATATAATCTCTTCAGTTAGGCTGAATTATGTGGTCACAGTAAGATGACATTATGTGCTTTGGCTACCACTGAAAGTAGAAATGTTCCTCTCCCTCTTTCCAAAGCTTTGCACTCTAACACCTTGCTTGTGTCAGCGCTAATGCTAATGTGACTGTGCTGTGAGTTGGAGGAGAAAAATGATCTTGCTGAAGACTAGAAACCTGAAGAAAAGGTCTGTTTCCAGCTGGATGGGTTCTTGATGTATTTGCTGTGTGCTGAACAAGCATTAACACATACAAAAGAAAGTAGGAGCAGAGAGAAGGGTGTTTCAAAATGGTCATGGAGCTGCAGCCCAAGACACTACATGCTAATGTCTCCCTCCTCAGACAGTGATGAGGTGGAGGTTAGTCAGCTAGTCACTAGAGGGGTTCCTCAGGGCTCCATTTTAGGACCAGTTATCTTTGTTTTTCATAAATAACTTGGATGAAGGACTTGAAAGAATACTAAGTAGGCTTGCAGCCAATACTAAATTGTGAGAAGCTGTTGACCCTTTTGAGGGCAGAGAGGCCTTGCAGAAAGATCTTGACAGATTAGAGGGCTGGGTTATCATAAACAATATGAAGTTTAACAAGAGCAAGTGCCAGATTCTGCACATGGGACAGGGCAACCCTGAATATACGTAAAGACTATGGGACAAGAGGCTGGAAAGCAGCCCCATGGAAAGGCATCTGGGGATTTTGGTCAACATAAATTTGAACACGAGTCAATAACATGATCTAGCAACCAAAAGGGTTCCTGGGGTGCTTCAAACACAGTATTGCAAGCTGGTCAAGGGACATTAGAGATGGTCCAAAGGAGTGCTATGAAGATGGTGAAGGGTCTGGAGGCAAGACATATGAGGAGTGACTGAAGTCATTTGATTTGTTCAGACTGGAGATGAGAAAATAGAGGGTAGGCTTCATCATGGTCTACAGCTTTCTAACGAGGGGGATTGGAGAGGCAAGTGTTGATCTCTTTTCTCTGGTGACAGCAATAGGACCCGAGGAAATGGCTTGAAGCTGCGACAGGGGTGGTTCAGGCTGGGTATCAGGAAAAGGTTCTTCACCGAGAGGGTGGTCAGGCATTGGAACAGGCACCCCCAGGGAACTGGTCACAACAACAAGCCTGTTGGAGATCAAGAAGCATTTGGACAGTGAGCCGAGACATATGGTTTAATTTTTGGGTGGACCTGTGTGGAGCTAGGATTTGGACTCAATGATTCTTGGATGCCCCAACCCTGGAGGTATTCAAGCCCAGGTTGAATGAGGCCCTGGGCAACCTGATCTAATGTCAGGAGGGTTGGAACTAAATGCTCTTCAAGGTCCCTTCTAACCCAAGCCATTCTATAATTTTATGGTTCTATGATCCTTGTCGGTCCCTTGCAACTCAAGATATTCTGTGATTCCATGATTCCACAATAGGCTGGCAAAGGTACTACCACTTCAAACCTTGGTATGCTTGCTGAATGGATAACATTTTTTGAATTTTAACTGAGAAATACCTCAGTACTTCCTTGCAGGGAGCTATAAATGACAACAAACATTGTTACAAATTTTAAGGGGACACAGCATCAACACTACTTAAATGATGTTTAGAAGAACAGGGCATACTCAGGATGACCTGTTGCTCTATAGGTCAGAATACAGTGAGAGAGAAAAACAAAAAACAAAAAAACTTTTTTTCAGGGAAGAAAGCTTTCACAATGCAAGCATAGTAGCCATGTTGGACTCTTGTGAGGTATGTGGGTGAAACAGAGTATTGCACTGTGGATGATAATTTCCTGTAGTTGGCCAAATAGGTAAGTCATAGGACTGGCTTGATCAGTTATTTATGGTACTAAGTCTTAGGGTACACACACTGCAATTCAGTTTGGCTTAACCACGATGGCTCGCACCTGAAGAAATTCATGATTGTGAAGTCAGTAGAACTCAACCTGAGAACTGAAGTATAAAGGGCCAGTAATTATACAGTAACTAGAAGTAACTGCAAACCTATCCTATTCTATTACCTAACAATGTTAATCATCACCTATTTGATGAACTGTTCAAATTTAAAAATAAAAATTAATGGAATGTGTTTTAAAACAGGAAAAAATATGAGATATTAGACTATTTTAATTATTATTGACTTCCTTTTAAAATTTTAGACTATTTAAAAGTAGGAATAGAATAGCAATATTCTAAAGCTTAGGGCCAGAGGCAGCAACAAGTTGAATGAGAGGAGTGAACAGTCACAGAATAGGTGAATAGGTAGGCAGGTGTGTGCATGGAGGGAAGATTTCCTGAAATAATGAAATGAATAGAGAAGAATGACCCTGTCCTTCATAAAACGTAAGAAATATGAGGTGTTGCCAACTGAAAATAAGTGCTTTTACATCGTGTAATTCACTTCTGGAACAGGATATAGTGAGGTAAAAAGTGCAGCATAATTCCCCCCACCCCCCCATCCTCCCCCACCCCCAAATAAAATAAAATAAAATAAAATAAATGAGTAGAGTAGAGAATGTAGATAGGTAGATTGAATTCATGGTTAATAGCATAAACCTATTTTTTACCTGTATACAGTCAGAGATGCAGGAGACTTGTTTAATGGCATTCTGAAGGTGAAACTCTACCAGGAAAGGGACAGTTAAATTTGCTGCACATTCTGCCATCCTCAATACTGTTATGCTAGTTTACATAATACCCCCCTCAACATGTACACTTAACTGCCTCATGTATTTCATCACTGGATCTCATCCCGATATTGGCCTTTAAAAAACCTCTGGCATCTTTCTCCATCGTACATATCATTGTCCATGTTCTCTAGCAGAACAGTGAATTAGTCAGCTGCAATTGTGTCACAATATGGTGTTATCCTAGTTTAACACAATAAAAAAGGGAATCACCTTTCATTGTAAAGAAGTTTATGTTGCACAAGTGTCATGTAACCCTGATTTTTAATTGTGATTTGTGGAGTTGAATAAGTTGAAATAAGAGCTTTCTTCTGGTAATTCATGTCTTCCAGCAGGTCAGTGTTGATTAAAAACTTTAACTATAGCATAGGGAATAACATATTGTAAATCTTAGTTAAATTAAAAATTGGAATGAGTTGATCTTCTAAACATTTTAATTTATTTATAAGCTGATATACCACTTGATTATGCATTTTAAAATGATTATATATCATTAGATTATGCATATATTTTTGGAAAATACATAGCGTTTTTTGACAATATGTGCATTCCTGCTATAGGTTATGCCACGGGCTATCAGTGGTGTATTCATGTTTCATGTTAAATCAACTTTGTTTAGTCAGATATCTAAAAGTGCCCAACTACCTAGCAGGAACTGGAATTTCATGTAGAACTGTCTGGGACATTCTTTTAGATGATTACATAGATAACATGCTGAGGAATGCAGCACTGCTAGCAGAGTATTAGCAACGTAGTCATTACTGTAAAAGAATGACTTTTTCTAACAGGTTTATCTAAAGGTTTATTATGTAACACAAACAGCCCAGAGCCATTGCATTTTTATGAGCTAATTCCTACTGTCAGTGACAAGTCCAACCCCATTGACCTCAGCTAGCCTGTCCAAGTGGGCCCAAGAATGTATGACCTTTTGACCAATATTAATCTCCCTTCCATTGCCTCAGAGAACAACATAAATTGTTGAATTTTTGTGTTTAAATTCCAGTTTGATTTTCTTATTAAATTGTATAAGGTAAATAGAAATATATAGTAAGTACAGTAAATTTAAGTAAATAGTGGGGGAAGGGGGGGAAATCTGTTTTGTCCTCTGCTCTATATAAGTGGTGTCTTTAGCAGGTCTACTTTCCTAACAAAAATTGAAGGAGAGCTTTATGAGCACCATGGAAATAGTCTGCCACAGTGATGTGGAAAACATCTAATATTCTAATTCTAATATTCATTAACCTTGATTCAAAGTAGGGATGTGTCTTTCTTTTCAGAACACTCCTTTCATTACTGAACTCTTGGATTTTTACAGATGCAATGGTTCTTCATCTTTTTACCATTTCCATATAATTAATCCAACAATAGAGGAAGATATTTCTTCATGGATATTCTGAGAACAGTTCAAGATAGAATACCTAGGAGTCTGGCACAGCCTTTTCTTAAGACTCTGATTTAAATCCTGCTTTGTGAATGAACAGAAAGACATAATTGAGTACTGTTTTAATTTAATTTTTGTGAATGATAGTTATGTTTGTTTTTGCCTCAGTTTGAAAGGATAAGTGATTCATACCTTTCAGTTATAAGCTAGTTGTACAATTAGTTCCAAATTTCATTTTCCTTCAAATAAAATATTTACCAAAAATAACAAAACCATCACCAACAAATAATCAATTTCATTAGCTTAATTGGAGTAAACACACATATGAAATTAAGGCATGTAGAGCATTTTAGTTCTGATAGATTTCAAGTATATGATGTGCCTCAGTACCATCATAGTCAAAAGTTTCTACAAAAGGATACCACAGTTAACTGCAATGATATTTTCTTAATTTGCAAAGCTGCTCCAGGTTCTTTCAGTGACATTCCACCAAATT
>NC_048893.1:80182268-80215980 GCF_011077185.1 Oxyura jamaicensis | reverse complement strand
AATTTGCAAAGCTGCTCCAGGTTCTTTCAGTGACATTCCACCAAATTTCCTCTAGATTACCTTGTGGCAAAAATTAAGATCAGGTTGAGTCCTGATTTTAAAAGCATTAGGTTCCAATCTTACCCTAAACTAAGGTTTATTCTTAAAAAGGAATGAACTCTCCAGTATACCAAATCAAATATCTTAAGTGTGAGATTGTTTTATATGATAGTAATTTGCTCCACAGATTTTTTGTATGTTCATATATGTTTTCTTTACTGAAATTAGCCTGATTGTAATCTCAAATATTTCCACTTATTTGTTGCATTTATGCATTAGAATTCAGTACATGCAAGTGCTTCTCAAAGCTCCATCTTTTGGGCCAAAAGACAACATTTAAAGTTATAGACACCAGCACCTTATGATGTCATGAAATCCACATTCCTTCTAATAGAACACCTTTCCTCTTTAGCACATTTCTCAAAGCGCTCAACCCCTAAAACTTTTAAAACTAAAACATATAAAAGGTGAGATGATCTTCCAGGGGAGAGAAAATCCTTATCTCCTGAGTTACCTATACCTACAACAGAACAGTATATATGTTTCAAGCCTATCCATACTATATTTTGGAAAAAGAACTCTAGTCTAGCAAAGAAAGAACATGTTTTATTGGGAGCTTTCCGGACTGCTAATTTTGATAACCATCATTAAGTGTTTTTAGTATCATTTGGTATTATTCCTCAAAATAATTTTCATGAAATAGATCTGAAATCATAAATATTTTAGTGGTTTTAAAACTTGGATTGTGTCCGGGGTGTTTGAAGCTAAAGAGGCAAATATTCTCTCTGGAAAAGAGAGAAAGCAGGTCTTAGTTGTTACATCAGGGCACTGAATAACAGGATACCATAGAGGTGGGCTTTTTTTTTTTCACTTTTATTGGCTTTGTGAAACTTGCAGCACATTTTTTGACTTTCAACATTTTTTTTAAGATTATTATTACATAACAAACAGAAGAAAAAACATAGCTGTGATTTGGAAAAGGCTTGAGATACTCTGATGTAATCAGCAACACGAAAATGAAATATGTAATTTCATACCTAGAGTTGGACTAGAAATAGAAAAATGATAGCTTTTACTGTGGTCTCACAGGTAGCAGGACTTACTCTGAGATGGCATGAATATAACTTGTTTTCAAAAATGATTAAAATTTTTTTCCCAATTTGTGTATGATGACAGCTATAATGGGGATAATGAAGAATGGAAGCAGCTGAGGTAAAAATAGAGAAATTGGATTGGTGTAAGTACATCCACACTGATAGTACATTAGGAAAGTAAATGACCTTTCAGCCTATTTGGACTTGTAGAAGAGTAACTATTTTCAGAATCTCTTTTATTTCCCTAATTTCTTCAAAATTGAGGTTTATTCATTTCACATTTTTCCCCTCAGCAAGAATTTCATTGTTAATATGTTTGTTAGCTTTTTTGTTTCTCCAGATAATAAGAATATTTTGCATATGTAATAATAGGAGGGCAGATCCCTTCCATATGTATATATATATTGTCTATTGTTATGTTTTTCATTATTTTCTAATGTCACTTGAAAAAGAAAGTGACAGTAGGTCTGCATAGCAAATACATGAGACATGCCATGCTATCAGTCTGTATTCTGCCAAATAATACACAACAGTACAGTTGGACTCTAAGAAAACTGAGGTAAGGGTTCTAATGAGAGGCTCTGTTGATACTCTGTTATATGGTTCTGAAGAAGGTAAAAGAGCACTCATAGTTAATACCTTGGAAAGTAATATATTCACTTATGACTATTATTTTGAAACACAGCCTATGCTTTCAAGGTTTACTGAAATGTCCCTAAAGAATTGCCTCAGATTTATTATTTCCAATAGAAAACTGAATATAGTGTGCTAGCAATTCTAGTTTCTGTAGAGGTGGAGAAGAGGATGGTAAAAAAGCAAGTAGATATTGTCTTGCTTGGTACTTCATTCCTTAGGAGCTGAAAGGATGAAGTAACAGCTTGGTCATGCAGGGAATTTGACTAAAATAAACACTAATGGATAATCTGCTCTGCACTTACTCTTGAAAGGCTCCTTTTCTTACCAAACTATGTGCACATTTCCAAATCTATTTATTCAAGAAAAAGACCTGTTTTAAATATAGACACCAATAGCTTAACTAAAAATAAGACTTTTGATGGGATTAGGTTGATTATTGTAGCAGTGTGTTTAAAAACTGAAACCTAATTCAAATGATTTATATTTACTTGACGTCACACATATAGCTTCTCTAAACATAAATATGCATTTCTACAATTTAATGTGTGATTATGTGCTAGCTTTATTAAGTCAGTGCAAATAGGTATGGATAATATGATGTTCTCTGTGGCAAATGCAAGGTAAATATCTAGAAACAGCGTTAAGCCAATAAAAGAACACGTGTAAAGGTTTCAGGATATCCAAGGCACTGTTAACATAATCATCTAAAAGCCACTGTACAAATTAGTCTTGTTCTCATTGACTGGATATCACATCAGGTTTATTTACAAATAAAAACCAGCCTACCTTAAGTGTCACACTGATATATTTGGACTATATTTTGAATATATATGAGATCTCTCCTGATTTTCTGTCTTTAAAACTTAGCTTTTAGATCCATTTTCCAGGTCAAATGTATGCAGACTGACAGTTCTTAACAAGTTTATTTAGAGTCATATATGGAGCAAATCTTCATAACTGAAAAAAAATTGACTTCAAGAAGGCAGGAATTTCCTCAATGCCCTTTCTGTTTTCTACTCAGATCTCTGCTGCTACCTTGTGATCATTTAGTTTAATTACAGTAGAATAGATAATGGTTTTATATTATATCCTTAACACAAAACTGTTCAGAAATCTTTTAGTGACAATACAGACTGACAGTTTCAAGTCCAGAGAAACATCTGAGGTAGTTAAATGAGGTAGACCTTTAGTTCTGAGTGATGCTAGGCTTTTCTTAGCTCAGCAAATTCTTTGTAGATTTTAGTGTTAAAAAGTAAAATACATCAGATCAATGTTCCTCTCTCAGACCAAATACCAAATTCATGACATTTACTTCCTAAACAAACAAACAAACAAACACAAAAAAACACCACCACCACCACTAACAAACCCTCAAAACCTAGATCTTGAGCTTAATGTAAACTGGCATGCAGGATATTTTTGGAGAGTTAGCAAAATGAGGTAGATTTATTAGTATCAGATTTACTCTTATTCATCTTAATTTTTTTTAATATCTTTTTATTCTTATACATTTCTGTAAGGTGGTTCCCATTCACGCCGAGAAGCTATTAAATCAGCCCACATATGTTTCCCTTGATGTTTTTTCTGCTTCTGTAGTATGGCATCAAATTTGTCCATGCAGTCGCCCCAGACCAGTGGGATTCCTTTCTGGGAATAAAGGTTTTGTGCAAATTAAGTATACTCCTGTGAAGCTCTCAAGTTAGGTTTTTGCAGTCCTGAGAAGTGCACATCCATCTACCTGCATCTGATATCTGTTCCATCTGGTGTCAGATTTGCTACCATTTCGATGTTGGACTTGTTTTCTCAGGGACAATATTACTAAGTGTTTAAAGAAACCAAATTAAAGCACTGCAATAATAAGAATTATACGTTTAACTTTTGCAGACCATCTAACACACCTGTCAGAACTGTTCTTACCTAAACTATCAGCTTAGAGTGATGACAAGCCAATCCTTTCTGGATGTCAGGAAGCAGCTGTTTGGGTGAGAGACGGGTGAATGAAGCAGCACCACTTCTGAGACTACCACTGAAGTGCTGTGTAGAAAGATGCAACATCTACCAATGGGAGTAGATTCTGCTCCTTGTTCAGAAAAAAAGCAAGGTTAGGCTGTGCAACTCTGGGGGCCTGACATTCTACCACTGTGACCTTGTGACTATTTTTGCCTTACAATTTTTTGTATTTGTGTTTAAAATGCTATTCTTTATTCTCAGCAGGTTTTCATAACACTAAATTGTCTAAAATGAAATTTTATAGTCTATTATTGCAATTTTGTGAAATGCAGTAAATGTAATGGGTATTATTTAAAATGTTAATGAAACTGCTATAAAGTATATTACATACTATTTGGAAAAATTCCTAAAGCAAATTCTTCTATTTGGGTAAGTGCATGTAAGGCAGGACAGCCATACAAATCTGTTGAATGTGTCTAACAGGTCTCCGTCAGAACAAGTATACTGACCTCATCTGTAAAGAGTCTATTAAGAAATGACTTTATTTTATTAAGGAAGTAAGCTTATTGTTAGCATGCTAAAGTTTGCTCCAAAGGATTTCATCTATCCACTCAAAAATAGAAGTGAATGATTGGAAAAGGTAAAAACACAGGGTTTATTAGCTAGGCTTCCTCAAGGTTTCTGTTCCCACCATTATTCTAGAAGCTGTAGAATCACTGGTGAGAGTCTTCAGTGAGAGAGCAAAATTACTTGATCAATCTTCTGACATACAACTGATAAGAAAATTTGTTCTGCTGATGAGAGGATTTCTTGCTGCTTCTACCTCTGACTAATACATATATTATGAAAGCAAGTGGCCTGCTTATTACTTATTTGCTAAATAGTCCAATTTCACAATTCTCCTTCTGTTTGACATGGTGATCTAACTTTCCAGAAGGGCTAGTTGGTCTAACAGCCCTAAAAAACACTGCATTTTTTGAGGTAATTTTCAAACACAAAGAAAGAAAATCACAAGAGTTAATCAAATTCTCTTTGAGAAGACACCAGAAGTTGCCCTGTGTTAGCTACAGACAGTTCCAGCCAGCTCAAAAAGGGACCTGCTGATGGCCAAAGCAGAGTCAGAGTGATGCTCATTGCACCTCTGTGACAGCAGGTTTAAGAAATCGAAAAAAATGCTGCATCATATCAGTGAGTGAGAAAATTTAGAGAAAGCAATCCTGCAGACACCAAGATCAGTGAAGGAGTGGGAGGAGTTGCTCCAGGTTCCATAGCAGAAGTTTTCCTGCAGCCCATGGAGTGGCCCATGGTGGAGCAGGCTGTCCCTCAGCTGCCCATGGTGTTCCACACTGGAGCAGATCTCCACGCTGCAGTCCATGGAGAAATCCACAGTGAGACGAGGTAGAAGAAGATGGATGGGGGAAGGTGCTTTTAGTTTGCTTTTAGTTTTCACTGCTCTAGTCTATCTATTGGCAATAAGTAGAACTAATCTTTCCCAAGATGAGTGAGTCTCCTTTGCTTGTGACGGTAAATGATGAGCAATCTCCCTGTTTTTACTTTAATCTGTGGGTGGTTTCATTGTACTTTCTCTCCCTGTTTTGTTGAGGAGGGGGCTGTGAATGAGTGGTTGTGTGGTGCTTGTCTTCCTATGCTTTAGACACAAGAGATCACGCAAGGTCATAAACTTCAGCTACTCTGCTGCCTTCTGGATCCTGTTGTCTCCCAAGTTTGAAAGCAAAGAATTTACTTCAAATATCACTTTTGATCAGCCTTCATAAGTATCTTGTGGATACTGTTAATCTGTGTAATAGCAAGATGATTACCCATTTTCTTTTTCCTGATAGCAACAGCTTTCTTCTATGGTGTTAAGGTATTAGAGTTACATAGAAAGTAACATCTTGGAAAGTGTTGGCATTCACCACTTTCTCATGATTTTCTTACATGTAAAGACACTGTGCAAGAGGCTAAGTTTCAAAGATGTTTTCCTGTGCTTCCGTATTATTCTTTCCATTTCCTTTCATGCTTTACCACATGGAGAAGACATAGCCATCTAGGAGCACAATCACTTAGTTGCCTTAGAACCTTGGAACCCACAACCTGACTGAGGCCAGAGCACAAGGCCAGACAGAAAAATTTCCAGCTGATCCAACTCTTTAGGGTTCATGCTGGGACAAAACTCAACTGCAGGACATTTTATTTTCAACTCAGGTGTGTTTTGGCTAGAGTATATGTCTTCTTTGACTGAGCTAACTTAGTATCAGAAGTAATTATTATACTGCTGTAAAGCTTAACTTTACACTTCAAACTCTGTGGTCAGACTTTGCCATTTTACTTTTTTGCCAACAAAGGCCTCTTGTTATCTTTTCTCAGAGACTTAAAATATGTGTTTTTCACCCTACTTGTTGTACACTCACAGTTCTTCAGGTTCAGTTTGTGCTGTAATTGGAACGTAGTCATATTTTTATGCACAGCCACCAATATCTGTATCTGTTTGCTTCTATTTCCTCTCCCCATTAACATTTTCATAGTGCAAATGCTTATACCAACATACTTGTTACTAGTACTTATGTCAATAACGCCGGGGTAAGGAAATGCTCTTGTCAGAAGGCAGCCAAGTAAGTGCCTCAAACCTTCGACCTTGCTATTTGGCAGAAAGACAATGGACTACCGAAACAAATGACCTAAAGAGGAACAGGAAAAAATTTCTTTTAAAGAAGATCCTAGTATTTTTGGTACTTTTTCAATAAGTATGTGCTCATGCAATCGGGGAGATTTATTCAGGCACACAAACTATTTATTTGTTATATGTTTCAATGGAAGATATGTCAGTATTATTTATGTACTCTCTTCATATATTTATAATATATAAAAATGCTTCTATGTGTAAAATTTGATGCTATATGATATGCAGATATATGCAACTGCATATCTGAATATATTATTTATTTAACAAATATATTTTTACTGATATATTTTTATATATACATTGACACATGCTTTTCATTGAAAGGGTATGGCCAGAAGAATAGTGCCCCATAAGTTTATGTTTTTTTCTTGAATGCAGATAAAGTGATACAAATTGTTTAGGGTGGCCTGGAAGAACATAAAGGACAATCAGAAAAAAACAGAAGATTCAGGTAGGATCATGAGAGATCCTTCCACACAGTTACAATTCTGTAAGGTTATGAAACAGTCACCTCAAGCACAGAAGCCCAATAATTTGGAATATAACTAATTTAGACTTCAGAGATAGCAGAAGGTATGTTTCTGGACTATCCAGGGTAGGTCACATTCCAGACTTCCATGCATAATTCCACCTGAGAAATTCTTTTTTTCCAGCCTGACTCAATACCATTCTTTCTATTCCTGCAACTCCTGTTTAAATACTGAATTATTCTGTAACCATCTTCTAGTCTCTTTCCTTATCTTAGGTTGTTCAGACAACCTTTCATAAAGGCATCAAATCTACTTTAAACTCAGAGATTTACTAGTTTAATTGGTTCCAATAACGTTTCCCTCTTTATTCTCCTAACAATCCTGTGTGGGTAAAAACTTTTTGTTTAAATAGGGCAAAGTAGAATATCTGTTGCCTTGATAGAGAGAATATTAGCTAGAGAATAAAGCCTTTTTTTTTTTTCTTTTTTTTCTTTTTTTTTCTCATTGTCCTCTTTGCATTTTCAAAGCAAATTATATTTGATGATGTGACCTATTTTTGAAGAGTGAGAATTCCCATTCAGGAGATTAATTGGTCTGGGACTGCATTAGTTTTGGAAATATTTTTTAATGTGTTCAGAGACTTCTTAGAGTCATGTCTGGAGAGAGCCTAAAAGCAACCTAAACAGCAAAGCCAGCTGGCTCTTTGTCAGCTCTCTGCTATTTCTCACTCTCTACTTTTAGATGTAGAGCAACCTACGGTGTTCCCTGAGCCATCTTCCTTTCATGGATTTCAGCCAACAGCCTTAAGGTGTTTCATGTGCACAGTCTGAATCAGGTATTACATTGCTGGTAAAGCTTGAGTAGCTAACAGTGGTACCTAAAATGTTATGCAGTATCAGAGAATGTTAAACAAGTATTGAATCAAGTCCAGTCCTCTTCTGTACACTTCCTCTTCTTTCATCTTTGGTTTCTTCATTCCATTTTGCAGATGCTGGTCAGCAGAGAGATGTAGTCTAATCTAGTTCTTCAACCCTGTACAGCTCTGGTGTAATACCTATTGAGAAATTATTCTCTCTTACTCCAATCTTGGCCTTCCAGAAGGTTTGCCAGTAACTCTAGACTTGATTTCTCATTTTCTTTAGTACAGCCACTCCACTAAAAGCACATGGAAAGTTTTTCATTCTCTCCTTACAAAAAGCAAGATGCTGCATGTTGTTAGTACATTTCCTTAGGGTATCATCGTATTCTACTTTAAATCAAGAATCTGACAAGGAAGGGTTTTTTTTATTTTTTATTTTTTTATTTTTTTTTGGCAGATTAATCAGGCTGGGTATGTACAGACAGAACCCTGGTGGCTCTTGGCATCAGAGATAATTACAATGGGCATGCAGCCAACCTTTATTTCATCCTTAAAATTATTTATTTCTGTTAACAATGATGTCTTTATTTTCTAACTTTCTGGAGGTAACATTATGTATTGTATTCAGCTGAAGCTCCCATGTGGATATGGAACAAGATGAAAGGTTTTAGTATTTAATTTGGATTATTTTTCTATCCAAGTTTCCCTGTTAGAACAGAGGGCTGGGAGTCAGATACAATGTTGTGTTCTGCTAGTGTATTTCCATGTCAGAAAGACAGTGTTAAATTACTGAATTTTATATTTTGATAAGAATCAGTGAATTCCCATCTTTCAATGGGAATGAAAAGTCCAGAAATAACATAGGGAATATGTGCAATTCCTGCATGGATCTCAGATACCACCTACAGGAAAATGCTGAAGTCTCAGGTAATCTGAAACCTTTTACAAGTTCTAGTCAAGTACAATAAACATGCAATTGCCATAGAATCATAAATTACCACCTGAGCCAGAACTGTATTTCCTTTGTGGCATTTTCATCACCTCTCTAGTAATTTAAAAGCTGAATTGTTGATCTGGTTATGCAAAATAACTGATCATTAAAATGTACCACATTCATTTATGTGTCTTGACAGCTCTCAGAAGTGGCTGTTACCTTAAAACAAACTCAAACCAAGTTTGTTTTGCTGCTGCAATAATTTTTTTTTTTTCCTATGACCGCTTTATTTTCTCCAAGACTATGAATGGGCATTTTTTAGTGTTCCAATATCTGTGAATTTCCCTGCTCCAGGCCTTGAAGGATGATATTGTGCAAGCTATTCAGAAACTTATTGCCTGTAAAGCCTGTGATAATCATCAGGGAGCTATCTTTGATAAGAAGAGATAGCCCCTTCATGTGCTACCCTTGGTTGAAATACTTTTGAGAAGAAAACACCTGGAGTCTGTGTTTGGATTATGGGCACAGGGCTGTAGCTGTACGAGAGGATAAATTGTCAGGGTGGAGTGCTGTAGGGTTTTACATGGCAAGGTTTTGGTAGCTGGGGGGCTGCAGAGATGTCCTCTGTGAGAAGAGTCGAGAAGTTGCCCCATGTTAGATAAGGGCCAGTTTCAGCTGGCTCGAAAGGGACCCACCACTGACCAGAGCCAAGCCAATCACCAATGTTTGTTGCACTTCTGTGAGAGCATATTTAGCAGCTAGGAGAGCAAGGAGTGAGAAACAGCCCTGCAGACACCAGGGTCAGTGAAATAGGAGAAGGTGCTCCACATGCCGGAGCAGAAGTTAGAAGTTCCCCTGTGCCCATGGAGAGGCACCTGGTGGAGCATGCTGTCCCTCTGCAGCCCATGGGTCCCACAGTGGAGCAGATCTCCAGAAGTGGAAAAGTCTGGATCACCACCAATATCCACAATATTCCAACAATATCTCTTGTCCAGTTCCTCTTATGTCTTCAACAGTGATGGTTGTACACTCAGCCCCCTCTGAACTGCACTATTTATAAACCAGTCCCTACCTCCACTAAGCTAATTACTTCAGGTGTGCAGCCTGAGTTCCAGAACCTTCTGGAAAGGGTGTGTGTGTGTGTGTGTGTGCATGTACACACATGCCAAGTTCTTCCCTTCCCCAATGGCCAGAACCACAGACGCAAAGATGTCTCAGGCGGTTACTATGAGATTGGTCCCACAAAAGTGCTATCCTTCCTTTGCAAGATCCTCTTTTCTGAGCCAGCTTATATGTGGCGACACCCAATTCTGCCAAGTGTTTGAGACATCACCCTTTTTGGCTTCTCAGTCTCTTACAGTTCTTGTAATATATCCCATTACCAACTCTTACTCTCTGTCTCAGAGGGCCATTTGATTTGTATAGATTGATAATTGAGCAAGATCACTTTCAACTCTTAAGAAATGTACCAGTGCTGCAGAAAGCAATATGGATATAGATGATGCTTTTCCAATATGAAACTCTTTCTCACAGATGTTGCAAAAGAGTGACATGGTATACATGTGTCTCTATTGCTAAACAGAGACCCCGTGTATCAGTCCCGGGGAGGAGTCTCCTCCCTGACCAAGCACAGTCAATGAGAGCCACAAACAAAGGCTGATTTGGTGAATTAACAGTTGCAAAGTGTTTGAGATACTCACACAGAAGCTGTTACAGAAGTGTAAAAATGTGAGTAGGAATATAACTGGAATGAACAAGGATCTGAAACACTTTAACAAGAGGTGCTGAGAGTGAATGTTGCTCATATTGAGTGACAATTCATTTCACAGTTGTAGTAACTGCCTTTGGGTCAAAATAAAAGTCTGCAAGGATGAGAAACTAAGAAGGATCTTTTCACAGGATAAAATCTGGAATGATTTCTACAAAGTCACTGCTAACTTGTGAATTTTACTAGAGTCTGAGTTTAGAATTTCAGGAGAATCTAACAAAATATATACATTTAATGTCCTTAGTTACATGTCTATTCATTGTTGATTCCTATGGAAATCTGAAAATCCTGTTTTTTTCCCAAGCATCTGTCTCAGTTTTTCACTAATAAAATATCTGTGGCTGTGCTGTGGGTGTTTAATTGTTGAAGTGCTTCTGGCACCTTTGGTGTGATATGATGGACACCATGGAAATTGTGTGTGACAGGGGAGACTGCTTTTCACATTGCTGTGGTGAACAAAACCATCAATCTGGTAAAGGCAATAGTGGAAAAGGGAGCTGATGTCACGAATCCCCAAGCCACTGAATACATTTTCAGATGCAACACTTACAATCTCACCTACTTTAGTATTTACATGATGGCTAAACTCATGTGATGACTTTTTATCTGACATGTTAGCTGAGTGTCTTTGTATCTGTCCTTCTTTTCTTCCACTTTCCATCAATATCTCTACCCAGTAGCATGTCTATGCATCGTACATAAGCCCTAACTTCAGAACTGCTGGGGAAAACAATTCTTGTCAACAAACTCTGCTCCAGAAATTTCATCATTATTAAAAACAAACAAATAAACAAACAAAAATGGAAGTAGTATTTAGTCCATTTACTAAAATTTCCTACCTGGAATTAATTGTTAGCTATGGGAAATGTCTGTCTGAGCCTGCAGACAGCCTGAAATGGTACTTAAAATAACTATAATCCTAGGTAATAACTTTAATCTTCTGTAGTATAATGATACTGACAAGAACCAGTAATGACTTCACTGTCACCAATTACAGCAATAATACAAATAAGCTGAAACTTCATATGATGTTTTCTCATGTGCCCATGAGCATCAGCTCTTCCCAACTATCTTGTTATCCAACTAGAAAAGCTACAACTTTTGTAGTTATCAAACTCCAAAACACTTCAGCAACTTCAACTGTGATAAAAAAAACCAACTTTCATACTTGCATACAACTATGCAGTATGAAATTCTGATGTGTGTGGAAAACAATAACAAACCAAAGCCAGCATAAAATCACTCTGAAGAACAAAAGCACATATTGTACAAATATATCCCTTTTGTAAAATAATATTCTGTTCTCATATATAACTATTGTTATGTGTGCCCGTACAGATTGCATGGAAATATTTGATATCAGCCATAGCTTCACTGTTTGCCCCTTAAAATAATGTAGATGGGGCCACTCAGCCTACAGAAGAGAAGGCTCCAGGGGGACCTCATTGCAAACTTTCAGTACTTAAAGGGGACTTATAAATAAGATGGGGGCCAACTCTTTGCTCAATCGGATGACAGACTGAGGGGGAATGGTTTTAAACTAAAAGTAGGGAGATTTAGATTAGAGATTTGCAGGAAGTTCTTCACTCAGAGGGTGGTGAGGCACTGGAACAGGTTGGCCAGAAAGGCTGTGGATGCTCCATTCCTAGAGGTGTTCAACGTCAGGTTAGATGAGGTCATGAGCAACCTGGTCTAGTGGGTGGTGTCCCTAGGATCTATGAGGTCCCTTCCAACCCAAGCCATTCTATAATTCAATGATTCAATGACTCTATGATTCTCTGATTCTGTGATGGCTTTGTGTCAATTATATTGTTCATTCAAAATACATCTGTCCAAGTGTATACAGATGAAATTTACAAAATTTCTTAAACGCTATTTTGAAACTGAAGATCACTGCCTCAGAGTGCACAGAGACTTGTAATTTAGTCATCTGCCCTTTTTATTCCTTTCTCATGTTAATGCATTTCTTTCTCTTGTTCTCTCTCAGTGTTCTTGTCATCTCATCTCATCTCATCGCGTCTCAAGTCATCTCATCAGATTCTTCAAAGAAGCATACGCCAAAACTGGGAAACCTATTTCTCAAAAAGATCCCAGAAAATATAACAAAAACTAAAGGACCAAAATTTAATAAGCAAAAGCATGGGCTGAGCATCAGGAAATATTTCTGATAATCATTAATTTGTGTTATGAAGTATTTCCCCTAGGAAATTCAAAGCACTAGTCACTTAAAACTAACGCAAAATAAGTTCTGGTGTGGGTGTGTGTGTACGTGTGTGTAGAAAAGAGGAATTATACATTTGGCTGACAGTCATTAAGGCTCTCTTTTGACACAAAATACTGTCTGAAATGATGGAACACCACTTCTACCAATATCTGGCAAAATAGAGAAGATGTGATGTCAGTGTAGTTGCAGGAGAGAATCATCTTTTCATTGTACTATTTAGATGAATTACCCCTGAAGAGCAGAAAACCTCTGCAGGACCGGTGGAAAAGAATGCAAAATCAGAATTGTATTTTTTCATCTGAAGTTCTATCAACTGCTTGACATATTTTTTTCTCTCTGTAAATTTGGGTTTTTACCTTAAGACGTTACTGGACTGGACTGTCATTTGATAAGAACCATAATAGTTCCATAAGTGTCATTAGTTGATGTAATACTTGACAATGACCTGTCCACTGTATTTGGAAGTTGTCCATGTTCCTATCAATTAGTATAAGCAAGTATGTTTAGGAGAGAATTGTATTACTACTTTTTATACTGGCTCTTCATTTATTTTTCAGTCAGAGATCTCTGCTGTGTGTATATATTTTTGGTATATATATAATGCGTGTTTTGTGATTATACATATATACATATATATTAGATACATATGTATTTATTAGGCATATACCTCCATTTCTTTCCTGATAATGTAAAAATCTACTCCTACTGAAGGCAATAGTGGTAAAGGGAGCAGATTTCAAGAATCCTCAAGCCACTGGGTACATGAATTAAAATTAGAAATTAGAAATTATTACCAATAAAAAAAATTAGAAATTATTACCATAGCTCTTTCCTTCCTATTGAGCTTTCAGTATTTGCCTCTAAATGATGGCTGGACCATCATTCAATTACAGATTGAGAAAACATGGAAGCTTTAAAAAGAGGGTCATTAATGTCTCCATGTGTTTGCTTAATAAAAGCAGCTTCTCAGAGAGTTAAACATTTTTTTCAGACAAAATCTGCTAGTGAGGTTGGTCTAATCTTTTTCCTGATTACATCACTATAGTGATATTGAAGCAAAGACATTTCAATCAAACTAGTTTTATCAGGAAAAATCACCTTTCGGAACAGAGCCAGCATGAGATAGGACTGAAGTGGAATGCAGGCATTGATCTTTTTCTTTGTGCATGATGAACTTCTCTCACATGAACGCTAAGCAGGTACATCCACTTGGGTCCTATTTTGGCCTGTTAATAGTAATCTTAATTGGGAAAGAAGACTATAAACAAGAGCTAAGTTTAATACAAGCCATTCTTCTTCCTTCTCTTTTATTATTCCATGCACTAAAACCCCTGGGGGGGGGGGGGGGGGGGGGCAGATGGGAAGGGGTTTGCTTCTTCCACTTCTACACTGAAATGAAAGCTTGAAAAGACACCACTTTGGCTGTGTGGCTTTGCAGAAAAGGATCCTGGGTTCTTGGTGAATGCTAAGTTGAACATGAGTCCTTACTGCTAAGAAGGCTAGTGGCATCATGAACTACATTAGGCAAAATATTGTCAGCAGGTCAAGGGAGGTGATCCTTCCCCTCTACTCAGCTCTGGCAAAGCCACAACTGGAGCACTGTCTGGTTCAGGGTTTCCCCCAGTACAAGAGAGAAATGGAGCTTCTGGAGAGAGTCCAATAAAGGGCCACAAAGATGATCAGGAGACTAGACTTCTGTCATACAAAGAAAGGCTGAGAGAGCTCTGACTGTTCAATATGTACAAAAATGTGCAGAGAGAGGGTGTAAAGAAGACTGAGACAGACTCTTCTCAGTGGTGTCCAGTGATAGGATGTGAGGCAAGGGGCACAAATTTAAACACAGGAAGTTTCTTTGAACATCAGAAAACAGTTGTGAGGGTGACTGAAAGCACAGGTTGCTCAGAGAGGTTGTAGTTAGCCTTGTTCTTCACAGCTGTGCTTCATTTTCAGTCATTTAGAGGTTATGGGTCCAAAGGTACTGCTTTGTTCTAAGATTCTTTATGTATTTGCTCCATGCTGTTTCAAAATGTTTGATTCTTATGTTTTCTTTCCCAACCTAGAAGGTTGACCTTCTCTTCAAACATCTTCCATTTGTTCTGCTTTTATTCTTTACTCTGTAATCTGACATGATTCTAACTCCTCCTGCTTATTCCCCAAGCTATGTGCATTGGTGTGCAGGCACTTCAGGGAGTGAGCTGAGCACTCCAATTTCACCCTAGGGGGGTGGGAGGTCTCCTGGTCTTCATCACTGCTAGAACTCTGCCCCACTGGTGCAAGCCCAGCTACAAGCCCATCCTCCTTTGGATCTAGTTTAAAGCTTTCCAAGTGAGCCCTGTTAATTCCTGTCCTGGAACCCTTTTGCCCCTGTGAGATTAACCTTTCCCACATATTACTGTCAGGCCTGCTGTCTTAAAAAAACAGACATTATCAAAGAACCCAAAGCCCTGCCTGTAGCACCAGTCACATAGACAACCATTTATGGACTGGATCCTTCTATTCTGTCCCACATCATCACCACAGAACAGAAGGAGGGAAGAGAAAATGACTTGTGCCCCAGACTCTTTCACCAACCGTCCCAAGGCCTTGAATTCTTTCCTCATTCCTCTCAGACTACGGGATGTTGCTTCCTCCCCACCTATCTGGAAGATCAGTAGTGGGTAGTAGTCTGTGGAGCACACCAGGCTGGGATGTGTCCTGGTGATATCCCTGATCTGGGCTCCAGGTAGACTACAGACTTCCCTTCGATGAGGGTCAACTTTGCATATCAGGCCCTCTGTTCCTCTCAGAAGGGAATCTCCTACTACAATTACCCTTCTTTCTTTCTTTTTGGAGGCAATCTTGAGGCGTGGTGTCAACTGTCTTTTCCTGTGTAACCTCGTAGGCGGGCCTTCCACCACATCTTCGCCTATCTTTCCTTCGAGATCCAGGACCTACAGACTTATTGTGGAGGGGCACCTGGGGAAGCGAGGTCAGTAGGAAGGGGGGTTGCCTGCAGCACTGAACTGGGACTTGCTTCCAACCCTCATCTTTTTGGTCCCCTCCCTTTGTCCCAGAGACAGTGCAGGGGCTCCAACACCCTCTGGGGGGCATCCCTCCAGCACCCTTCTCTCTGGCACACCGGGGAGTTACTCCACCAGTCAATCTCCTGCTCACATGCCCTGATGCTCTTTAGTCTCTTTACCTCCTCCTTGAACTCAGCCACCATGATAAACAGACCTTCCACCTGAGAAGAGGCCATCTCCCCGCTGCCCTCCTCCCCTGGCAGTGGCAGGCTCAGGCATTCCCTGCAGCCAGAGGCCTGAACAGCCACATCTTTGGGCAGGCCTTCTGTCTGGGTCGCCACAGTCTTTTTGGAGTGAGCTCTCTGCCTAGTGGACACCATGGTAGGTGGATGATCTCGCAGACTGTCAAGAGCTGGTGCAGAGGTTCCCCGGCCCTGCCACACCAGCTGCACACTGGTCCACATGCATTGCTGGCCCTCCCTCTCTCCTCGCAATGGCTTTTTTGGGCAGAGGGCATGGGCTCAGTCACCATTGTACTGGCAATGCCCTCTCCCTGTCAGCCTCTCTAGCATGTGCGGCCTGATCTCGCCGCTGTCCCAGGCCTCCCCTGGTGAAGCAAGGGCCCCAAATTCCCCTGTAACTCATGGTCAGGCACTGTGGCTGAGCCAGCTCTGAGGCAGCCAACCTCAACTACTGAGATACACAGGTTTTTTGGATAGACGGTTATAAATTCACTGTCTACAAAGCACATGCAAATACCAAAAGTATGAGTAACACAGCCTGGCTATAAACTCATTAAAAGATATAAAGCAACTCTATAGAGATTTCTAAGTTTCCCAAGGAGGCACTTGGCATAACCAAGTGTTCAAATCTTACTGAAAGGTGTCCCAGTGGGGAGGGGAAGAGAGTCTCAGCCCATCCACTTATCCCAGAAGTCAAAAGGTATTTTTCCTTACATGATGGTATCTTCCCTAACATCCTCTCTCCCTTAAGCTAATTTATAACATTTTCTGTCTTTTAGGTGGAACTTGAGTGACTGTAGTCACGCATACCTTTGTTACAACTGGTGCCCAATTTTCTTGCTTTGCTTTTAAAGGTATAGACTAGAAAAAGTTTAAAGCACAAGCTCACTGAGGCATGGTTACATGTTGGAGGAGGGTATCCTTTGGGATGGAGGTGTGTTTTGGTATTATAATGATATTATAATAGGCAAAGTTCACCCAAAGTACAGCATTTTGTCAAAAACATGGCAAGCCATTGGCTCAGGGGGGGTAGCAGACTTGCAGTTTATCACTTCCAGTGTGCACAAGAACAATCAAATTCCCATTTATCACAGAGACTGGCTGCGGTGTCTCTACTCTGCTCCATGCTCTGTACCGTTCATCTTAGAGTCAGCACACCAGGTTCCCCCAGTGTGATTAACATCTAAGGTTAGAGGCCTAAAGAACGTCTTTGTAGTGCAGCTACACTTCACCCTGGAAGCTTCTTCAATGCTGTACCTTTTCTTTAAAATGTGAATATAAGATTAATATCAAAGTCACTTCAGACAATTATTCCACACCACCCAACCAAAGGCGATTGCAGGATTTAGCTATTCTATAGCCAATTAGGGGGAGTCTCATCATTGGTTGCCCTCGTCCCTATGGGAGACTTCAATTCCAAAACATAAGCTAGACTTGTCATACTGCCACAACAAGTCTGGAAAACTACAGCATGTTGAAGATAATTTCTTATCACAAGTTTTTAGTGAGCCAGCTAGGAAAGGTAGCCTCCTAGATATGCTATTAAGAGAATAAGAGAGGTGACAGTATGTGGCTGTCTAGACCACAACAATAATGAAGTAGTTGAGTTCAAAAATTTTGATATAATAAAAATGTTAGCACCCTGGATTATAAGGGAGCAAATTTTAAGGTACTCAGGGAGATAGTTAATTGTGTCCCTTAGGAATCTCTTGTCTAGGGAGTTTTAGGGGTCCATGAGAGCTGGTTACATTTCAAGAACCAACTTTTAAAAGCCCAGAGCAAGCAATCCTATTGTGCCATAAGTCAAGTAAGTGGGGCAGACCAGCTTGGCTGAACAGGGAATTCCTCCGGGAACTAGGGCACAAAAAGAAAAATATTTAATCTCTGGAAGCAAAGTCAGGCTTCACAGAGAGACTACAGACCTGCAGTTTGCATCTCCAGGGAGAAAGCAAGAAAATACAAAGGTCACACTGAGCTGACATTGGCCAATGTAGCATCAGACAAAAAAAAAAAAAAAAAAAAAAAAAAAAAAAAGTTTTTTTCAAGTATGTCTACTGCAAGAGGATTTCTAAGGAAAATATTGGACTGACATTTGGTGAAGATGGTCACCTAAAAAATAAGGATGAGGAAATGGCAGAGGCTTTTAATGACTTTTTCTTTTGCCTCAATTTTTAATCTTGATGACAGATCTTGGGCTGCCCAATTGTCAGAGTTGGAAGACCATGTTTAGGGGAGCAGTGACTTCCCATTTGTGCCCACCAAATTGGTAAAGGACTGGCTATATCTGTTGAAAGTTCTTATGTCCATGGGTTCTGAGAGGATTCACCCCAGAATACTAAAGGAATCAGTGGATGTTTTAGCTAGACCCCTCTCAACAAAGGCTGTGGGAGTCTGAGGAGGCCCCTGCTGACTGGAAGCTAGCCAATGTTACAGTGATCTACAAGAAAGGCATGAGAGAAGACCCAGAAAACTACAGACGTGCAAATACCATATTACAAGTAGTTCTTTATTCTAATTTGGTAGCACACAAACAGTGCAAGGCAAATTTCAGTTAAAGATTACCATAATAATAAGACTGTGCAGCCACAGGGAAATAAAGTCAAGGTATCTGGTAGAATTATTCCTGAATTAATCATGATTAGATGCCTTTCTAGCAAATAATCCTTCACTCAAGTATAAATAAAACTCAACAGTGGGTAGAAGGGTAAAATGTAATGTTCTGAGGAGTGAAGGAGATCTGACTAAGGGAATCAGTGTTCCTTGTTCTGCACAAGGTGCTCATGGTCCTTTGTGAAATTATTTGTCCTATTGCTAGTATTTTGTCTAACCTGCAGATGATATTTGGAGATCTCATTCAGTTCTGGTAGCTCATGGCAGGCATGATCCTTGGTTTTGCTTTGGGTGAATAAGCATATGTTAACTAACATTGTGCTACAAACAAGCTAGAAGATATTAAAGGCTAAAGTAATTTTCCAAGAGGTAGCATATTTTAAATATTCATCTACAGAATTCTGTGGAATATATGTCTGGAAAGGCAGTATTTCATTCTCCAAGATATGTGTAAGTCAAGTTAGAACACACAGGTGTAACTACAGCATACACAGGTATGACTGTGCACAAATACTTTGTTCTTTCTCTTCTTTTTTATCACCTTTCTATCCTCCACATTTTTCCTTTTCCTTCCTTCTAATTTTCTGTCCTTTCCTGCTCACCCAGTCCAAGAATTTATAAGTGACCTAATATATCTGCCCACAAAGTTATTTTGATTTGGTTCCATAAAAGAAAAGATTGTCTAGTGGACCTAAATTCAGGATATGAATTCAGAGGAAGAGGACTGCTGGAATTTGATTCAACTTCTGAAAAAGTACAATAACCCATAGTAAGAGAGAACCTACATTCTTCTCATTCTTCTTCAGAGGCAATGTGGATTTACTGTGTTATAGATGTGTTCCCTAGAATTTCATAAAATGTATGAACAAATACAGCAAAGCCAGGCATTGTGATTGTCTTTCAATAAAACCTCTGGATGATGTACCCATTAAATTTCTCTCGTTCCAACCTGTTTGGATAGATCAGGAAGTGACAACAGAATATTGGCCCATCAAAACATAATAGAATTTTGAACTCAGGAGCACCAATGATCCCAAGAAGGGCTTACTGAGGTAGTTACAAGTAAATAAACTTAGACATAGGTATACTGCTGGGAGGCAGGTAAGCACCACACAGCCATTCACTCACTCCCCCACAGTGGGATGGGGGAGAGAATCAGAAAAAAAAAAAAAAAAAAAAAAAAAAAAAGTAAATAAAACTCAAGGGTTGAGACAGGACAGAAAAGGAAGGGAAAAAATAAAACCAACAACAATAACAACAACAACAATAATAAAGAATATACTGAACTAGTGATGCAAAATACAATTGCTCACCACCTGCTGACTGATGCCAGCTTGTCCCCAGGCAGTGGCAGTCCCCTGGCCAACTCATCCATTTTTACTGTATTGGTACTGAATATCCCTTTGGCCAGATTGGGTCAACTAAAACATCAGTGTGTTATCAACATTATTCTCACTGTAAATCCAAAACATAGCACCATACCAACTACTCAGAAGAAAATTAACTCTATCCCAGCCCAAACCAGAATATTCACTCCTTTTTCTATGCCATCCTCATCTTGCTCAGGTCCCACATTTTTCAATACATCCAAATTAATCACCACCTTTCCTGTCTTTTGATGTATATAAACAGACATCATTCCCTTAGTCTATGGGCCAGTGCTTTAAATGTCCGATGAGTTTGTTTAGTCCATGACTTTGGGTTCCATCTGTAATAAAAGTCCTTCAGGGCAGGAGAGATAGTGTGTGGTGTTGGATTGCTGCTGCTGAAGTCAAGTCTGGTTCCATCACTGCTGCATTTTCTGGTTCTAACGCTGCTACACTTTGCCTAGTTCCATCTAAATTAATTCTTCATTAATTTAGGTGACTCTTACTTTAATATTGTTGATATGACATATAGCCATGATACTAGTGATGATATACAATATTATATAGCAATTAACATCATAAAAATCAAGTCATTGGCTATTCTCACCCAACATCATATCCCCTTGAAGTGTACCTCAGGGTACATCAGATCCCCATCCTTCTGCATTAACCCACCAAGCGCACCCAGGTCCTTGAGCAAAAGCAGTCCTGTGGATGAGTTTGCTTTTGCCTGCAGCAGGAATAACCCAGACTGTGTTCCCCATCACATTTTTTTGTGTGCAGTCCAGGGACTTCATACCCTTCTACTATCTGTAAGAGTTTTGAATGGGCAGGGCCAGCTCAATTGGCACATCCCCTAGCGTTGCTAACCAGGAGACTTTTGCTAATGTGTATCCCAATGTTTAAATGTCCCAGCACCCATTGCTCTCAATGTAATCATATAATTTGATTGTCCAAGAGGCTGGTTTGTGGTAAGGGATGTGATATACCCATTCAATGCCATGTCATTAGATCCCAATGGATGTGATAAAGAAATAAGAAAGCAAGACATTACATAACACAGCTCTGAGAACAACCACAACTCCAAAAGAAAAAAAAATCTATATTGTGACCAGCTTTTGCCAGCCATATTATTCCTAAAAACGGGATCTCCTGTGCAGGTCCTTTGTTACTTTGCTTTATGGCAAAATGTTTTTCAGAAGGATTTTGACAATTTATTTCCCTTTCCCAAAAACTTTGCAGTCTGTAACAGTCAATGGCAAATGACAGGACTGTGTTTCCACCCCAGTGCAGTCAATGTACTGGTGTATCCAATAGTCTCTTGAGCAGAGGAATGCTTACTACTAATGGCTGATATAGTGGTTCATACAGTTGGGAAGGAAGACATATTCACTGTGAGTTGCTGGACCTTTTGGGAAAATTTCTCCTCAGTTGAGATGCAGGTCCACAGGTAGAGAGAGACTTTCTTCATATTCCTGGAGTTGGCCATCCAAGTGCTAATGAACTGGCATACAGTGATGGTGTGCTCTGTACAAACTTCTGCTACATGGATCATCTGCACTTGACTTCACATCAATCTTTGGATAACAGGTTGCTGTCCAGGTCATCATAAATCACCTCCAGCATGGCTAATTCCCTCAAGTACTGGATACCTCTCTTTGTGGCACTTCAGTTGCCTGGGACATATAACATCTTCCTTGAAGGGATATTTCTTTCACACCTGACAGAAGCCACCTCCAGTGACTGAGCTCCTGTGCCCATTTCCCTAGAAAGGGTTTTCAGATGCCTGGGTTCTTTGAACTCCAGTTCCAGGTTACTAGCCCCATTATCCTAGCATGAGAGCAGCCAAGTGACAGCATGCTTGTCTGGATGACAGATTAAATCTTTTCACATATCTTTGCAGCTCACAAGAATATGGATCAGGTGTTTACTACCTCATTTATTAGTTCTACCTCTTTAGTTCTTGTGATGGCCCTGCTTCAGAGTAGCCTGCCTTGTTGACATCTTCCTCCTTTCCATTAGAAGAAGTTTCTTCCCTTTCTAAATGAGTTGACTCTAATCTATTGTTTCTTCTTGAATATAGTAATATTCAATTCAGTAATATCAGCAAAAGTTGGTTCTTTGGTTCAGCTGCTGTACCTGTCATGGGGTAGGTGCAGTGCCTGTTGTTTTGTCATAAGATTTAGAGAACTCCTCTTCCCCTTGAGTGTGCTGAATACTGTTGAACAGGGCTTAGTGGGGCATGGGCCAGACCCCAGCATGTTACAGTGATTTGTGTCTCTCTGGAACTACCAGGGTAAAAGCATAGATTTTTACAAATATGTTACTAGTTTTTCAGGATTCTGCATTGTTCAGGGGTGAAGTTTCAAAGCACTGGAGGTGTCCACTGTTCTAAGTGCCTGCCCACAGCTTCCCATACTCCCTGCCACTCATAACTATCCTGCCTCAGGGCAGATCTCTGGGTGGCATTCTTAAATAGTTTTTTAATCTTAAACAAAATCTGAAACATATTCAGGAGACATAACAATATGACGATGCTGGTTTGAACACCCCAAGGATATTCAATATTCTCAAGAGCTATTGTAATCAGATTAGTCTCAAGACTGGTAATTTTATCATATCATAAGCTGGTGCTATACAGTACAGCAACATAATAACCTGAAACCAGTCCCCAGAGATGATCAACAGCATGACAGGGAGCATAGAGAGAAAGTAAGGGATTACATAACACAGCTCTGAGACACAGCAGCTCCAAAAGAAAAAAATAAATAAATCTATTTTGTGACCAGCAACTATTTAATTTATATAACACTGATGACATTTTTGTTTTAACACACTCTGATCAGATGTGTCATTATCATAACCATTCATGCCACAAGTTAGGTGCCAGAAGGACTGTTTAGGTTTAACCCAGTAGGCAGCTAAGGACCCCACAGCCATTCACTCACTCCCCCACAGTGGGATGGGGGAGAGAATTAGGCAAAAAAAGGTAAAACTCAGGGGTTGAAAGACAGTTTAATAGCAAAGGAAGGTATAATAGTAATAATAATAATAAAGAATTTACAAAACAAGTGATGCACAATTTAATTGTTCACCACCTGCTGACTGAGGTCTAGCCAGACCTTGAGGAGCCAATGGGTCTTCCCCCCGTTGCCAAGTCCCTCCCTCTTTATTTTTCAGCATGATATCATATGGTAAAGAATAGCCCTTTGGCCAGATTGGGTTACCTATCCTGGTTCTGTCTCCTCACATCTTCTTGTGCACCCCTAGCCTCCTCACTGGCAGAGTGGCATGAGAAACTGAGAAGCCCTTGACTGAGTGTAAGCACTGCTCAGTAACATGTAAAACATCACTGTGTTATCAATGTTATTCTCATTGTATATCCAAAACATAGCACCATATCAACTACTGGGAAGAAAACTAGGAAGAAAACTAGAAAACTGTCCTAGCTGAAAACAGGACACATACATGGGAGACAAGGTCTTACTGTTTGGGCTAATATCTAATGCCGTGGTTTATAAAGATGGTTAGATTATGCTGATGAGGGCCTTGATAATACTCTTGCTTTCTTCCCCCTCCCTCCACACTTTCTTCCCCCCATTTTTCCTCTTCTCTTTTCTCTGTTAGCTTTTCACATCATCTGCAAGACCCAGAATCCTGATGAGCTGGGCCACTTCTACAACTATCCCATTACATTTTTCAGTACCTTTGAGCACTTCCTCAGCAACATTGACAGACCTGCCACCTATGAAGTGGACCTACCCTTCATGTATGGCATCAGTTATTTAGCCTTTGCTGTTATTGCCACTCTCATGCTCAACTTGCTCGTTGCCGTGATGGGTGACATCCAATGGAGAATGGTCATGAGTAGGATGAACTTTGGAGAGCACAGGTGAGAAAGTTGTTCAGTTACGTAATTGTGAATTTTGAAGAGTGTGTTGGAAAAGACAGACTGCTTCTAGTCCTGGAAGGAGTAGAATTGGGGTCCCATTGACATGTGAGGCACATTTGGTTGATAAGAGTTATGGATTTTCTTGCGCAGGGAAGAACTGAATATTTATGAGCAAAGGTGAGACTAGATAAGAAGTACATGTAGATGTTTCTTGAATTCTAAGGTAATTAGAACAGGTGGATTTTATTTTTCATACATTGGTCTTATGGCAGCTATGGAAATACTCACCTATGTCTTCTGCTTCTGCATCCCTCAATGCCTATAAAAATTTACTCTATTTATTTATTTACTTATATATTTACTAGTTTGTTGCCACTGCTGTAATGCTGGAGAGGAAACTTCCATGATGCTTCTGCCCTCATTCTGGAATCTGTGGTCAGAGCTATTTTCTAGATAACAGATGTATACCTCGGATAAATTCTGTTAGATTAGACAACCAACCACAGTAAATTCACCTATTAGAAAGGACTACCCTGTTCTAAAAAGTGAGACCCAGTGAAAGAAACAACATAATGCATGGTGGGGTTATTGGGATCTGGTGTGGAGTTCTGAAATCCAAGGCTGAACTAGAACCCGGAAAAAGACTGAATCAGAACTTTAAAAATCTTGTTCCCACTTCCATGCCCTGAGTAGCTTATTTTTATCTACAGATCATGATGAAGCAAGGAACTCAGCTTAAAGGCATCCTAAGTAAATGTCTTAGCATAGTCACAGCTCCATAAACCTTCCTTGTTAGAAAGTGCCTCTTCATGCTTAATGTTGAATATCATCCAGTTCTTTCCCATTCACGCCAGCTCCTGAATTATACTCCTTTAAATAATCTGTGTCCCATGTAATTGTCAAGATGATAACCATCTGGTATGGAAATCTCACAGTTAGACCATTTCAAACAAAGATTAAGGGTGGATATTATTGCTGTCATACAAAAGGCATAGCATAAGCATATCTGCATACTTTCTGAAGGGAAGGCATCATCTCAAAGGCATAAAAGGGACCACACCTAAGTCCATGGTACTGAAAGCTGAACTTTCAGTTCAGCTTGCAAATTGCACTGCACTCTGACTGTGTCTGGATAAGAGGTATCTCATAAACTTTTCATTGACTTTAAGATACGTATTTGTAGGAAGCTACTCAACCAAACATCCTCAGCCTTATCTTAATAAACTAGTACTATTTCCCAGAGAGATCTAAAAAGCATCCTAAATTTGAAATAATCAATCTATCAGTCTATCAATCCAACAATAAATATTTCATTCCCACTAAGTTCTGTGTGCATGCAGTTAAACAGCTGCTCACGTGATCCTATGTTCCTAAACTGACATTTATTTTGCTAATTGATAGGTTTTATTGACAGATATTTCAGTTTTCAAAAATATTTAATAAGTCAAAAAAAATGGTTTGCAGCTGTTCGACTACTGTTATTTCTACCAAAGCTTTCTTCATTGGGAAAAAAACATTTATCATCAACAACATTATTATTGTTCTTTCTTGTTATGAATCTGCAGAGATGGTAGGTTATAACTAACAGTTTTACAACTTCGCTTATAGTAGAGACATTAGGAAATATTACAAATATTTTCCTTTTATAACAGGCATTAGCGGATCTATTTTAAAATAGCTTATTTTAGGTAGCGCCTTTTCATTCATATCTGTCAAACTATCTGATTTCCCTGAATAAAACTGCTTTTCTTATTTTTAATCTTCTGTTCACTTAGAGTCCCAAATATATGGCCAGTAATAGGTTTCTATAAAAGTTTCCAAAACACAGTGGAAAAGAGTTGCTTGGTTGTAACTAAAAATCTAGTTTTAGCCAGCAACATGTATAATTTCTAGTGACACTGCAACCTAGAAAAAATCAAACTTTTTGGAAGCAAACAGCTTTATCCTTGTTAGGTAAGCACACTTAGTTGTGTATGCAACATAAATAACAGTCCAAACTCAATTAATTACTTGAGACATAAATGTCAAGATGCCACTCCATTGTACTCTTATTTGGGACCTGCTCTTATAGCAGTTGACCAAAAAAACAGATTGTTCAAGGAACAAAGGTCATGGCAGAAACTAGAAAGAAATCTTGATATGTCGTCATGAATCTGCATGTTTCAACTGCAAATATTTCAGGAAGAGAGCTTTCTGTTTTCATCACCTAGAAAAGGGAGGTAAGAGACAAGGCTGATTGAGGGCTGTTAAGCCTTCCTCCGTGTTTCAGAAAGCAGAACACCAGGGGGAGTAATTCCTCTCTGAACAGGCTACATAACGACAGGCTGTAGAGGTGGACACAATGATTTCACAGCTCCCTGCAGCAGGAAGGGAAAGCCCAGAAGTGAAACAGCTCCATACAAAGACCATGATGATGCTGAATGTCACACACACACACACACACACACACACACACACACACACAAAATCCTGTCAGGAGTGTCATTATTTCTTCCACACAGCTGAAAAGTGAAGGATTGAAGGATTAGACTGTAGTTCTTTAGTAGGACATGAGGTTTGTTTATCTGTGCTTCATTTTAACATCCAGAGATTCAGATTTGCATGCAATCTAAAATCCTTAGGGTGCTTGATAGTCATGTATAGTTGCTAGCATGACACAGATGTGAACAGCTCATTGCCTCCAGCACCAGCTGGTTTCAGTGAAGAGAAAGAGCCAGTTTTGTTGCACCATCTCAGTTGCACTTGTATGCATAAGAGCTGTGTAGTGACTGCTGAGAAAGCATGCCAAAGGCTGGCTGGCTGTAAGCTGGATGCATTCATTTATACTAGCCCCAACTTGGATTAATTGGCTGAAATATCTGACCAAAGAGGATTCTGCAGGAGGGATGACCCCACCTTTGCTTATTAAAGGCAAATAGGTGAATTCCCTCGTGTTGCTTCACACTTCCCACCATATCCAGAGGTTTCATTGAGCTTAACAATATGTGAATTTTCTGGGACCAAGGAAGCTACAGCAGCTTCTTTCTTTCTAGATCATCTCATCTGTTGAACATTTGTACTAAGAGACAGCCTCTTTTCGCTCTCCTTCACTAGTATTAAGCAGCCTGTGCTCCCTCAACTAGCCTAAGTATAGTGCTGTCAAAGTAAGCAGTACATACTTGAATTTCAAAAATCAAATAAAACAAAAAAGGGAGGGTGCATGCCATATCATAATGCATATACACTGAGGATACTTGGGTGCCAAACACTGTGGAAGTTACACTGTCATGGAGCCTTTCCTCAACATCAAGAGGTGAGCAGAGCCCACTTTTGACATAAATAAGACATGGCTTAGTAAGATATGAACACACAGATATGTAGCTCCTGGCTGAGAATTCCTTTAGTCTTCCTAAGTGGAATAGGTGGGAAATAGCTTGCCTGATACCCTGTTTGCCAGGACAATACATGAAATGACATACTGTTGCTGATTGTATCGACTCTCAGACTGTCCAGCAATGGAGAACAAAAAGGCAAGTGCAAGGAACCTCATCAGGAATAATTATGAAACAGCTTGCACTGAAGTGAAGTTTATTTCTGTTTCCAGACAGGAAAAAGGTGGTGTTCAAGCAGAAATGCTATTAGGCTTTGCAACATATCATCACCTACTGCAGGTGTAACTCTGAGTCTTCACAAAAGCTTAATGCCCTCATGAAGGTCTACCCACTGATACCAGTTACTCAGTCTTCTTATGCACTCCATATTATAGATGTCATATGGAGAAATGCGGGCAATAACTTGTGGGCTATCTCTTGACTGCTTCACTGGCAGAGTATGGTTTTGTAAGACTTTTTTGCATTGCTTCTCACTGTTCTGTTAAGTATGGGTAGCAGATGTCTAGATGGACCCTCTGCTTTTCCCTCCTGATTCTCATCCCTACCTGTTGAAGGTGCTCATATACTGCAGGACATCCCAGCTGATGTCTGTTGGAATAAAAGACGTTTAGATGTAGAGCTTAGGGATATGGTTTAGTGGAAGATTTGTTAGCGTTAGGTCAGAGGTTGGACTCGGTGATCTTGGAGGTCTCTTCCAACCTAGACTATTCTGTGATTCTGTGAAAAGGTAGGATTTCTGCTTTCACTTCGGGCTGAGTATAGTAAAATCAGGATACTTCAACTACTTTTGCCATGACTGCCTTTCCTCCATGCTTGTAGAGTTGAAGACCAACATGATGACAAGTAACACAAGATGTATCACAAGGCAACAGCCTTTGCTGGAAGAAACTAAGTACTCTGAAAATAGGAAACGGCCTGAGAATCTGTAGAATGGAGAGACTTCTTACAAAAAAAAAGTCACCCTTTTGCACTTCTTCTGTGACCCCTAGCTTGCCCCTGTGCAGTTCTAGCTACAACAGGACATCTTGAAAATTAACCTCTTGGATCAGCTGTAGGGATGTTTCAGCCTTTCTTTAGAACAGAAGGAAAAGATCTAGTATGTCTGATCACTACTTGCCTGTCTTGGAGTAATGAGCAATCCCTTTCCTCTGACTGTGGAAACAACTTAGATATCCTATTGCCTGCACTCTGACCAAGCAGCTCATTTCAATGAAGCTCCCAATAAAGTATTACTAAACCTCTGTGTCATTGGCATGAGATTCAGACAAGGCTCCCATTTTACTTCATATTACAGAAAGAATCCTGCATGTATTTTCAGTATGTAAGTTTCCATTAGGCTAAAAAGAGTCTGTAGAATTTGAACTACATCACTAATTTCTCCACTAATTTTGACCACAAAATGGACTACTATGTATGAAAAACAAAGTCTGCTGTGTTTCTCCAAATGGCCTGCAGAACCATTAAATTACACTCATATGAATATGCATATCTATGCTGGTCTCCTCTGTGGAAGGTGCTACAGATCACAGATTCTCCTCAACGTTCTGCTAAATATGCTTTTTGAAGAGGGCAACACTTGCTCAGTTTCAGATGCTGTTAGTGGAGCCAACAGTCAGCATACATTTAACTGTGGATTGGTGAACATTACATCCTTTATAAAAGCAACGGTCTCTGATTCTCTAGAGGTGGACTCACTCTAGTCTGTTGATTTGTTTTAAAAAAATCCTCGCATTCTCTTTGTATTGCTGTGAATGTTTTGTTGTTTGTTCTTTGGATTGTTGTTTTTTTGTTTGTTTGTTTTTGATTGACTTTATCTTGAAAGAACATACTTCTGTTCTTCCTCTTCAACTAAAAAAAATAACATATGTTGCTCCTATGTTGTCATAAACAGTCTGAACTGTGTTGGCTATTCTAGTGCACCAACTCTGGTGCACCTCCTATGATTTTATGGGCTTTTCACTAACTACTAAACATAGTTTCTGTCTTTAACTGCCTGGTTGCCTGGGGGAATTCTTAAAACCATACAGGAATTAGTCCTGCAGAAGTTGTGCTACTCTTGACAGCTAGAGAAATATTATAAGTTGATGACTAGTGCACATTGAACCAACAGACATGAACAGATCAGAACAAGTAGGACAATTCCCTCTCTAGACACAAAGAAAACATCTTTTTATGCAGTGTCTTCATTGGCATCTTGCTTAACAATGCCATTTCCACTTCCTTTCCTATGCGTTGGTGAAGTGGACAAGTGTTTAGTTTATGAGTTTTACTCTCAAACTCAGTTTTCATACTCCTGTATAGGGACAGACACAGGACAGAGTCCTAAACCCTGACACTTTGCCCCTGTCTGAAGAGATCTTTCCTCAAGCAGGTACTAGTCTATCTGAATGGAGAGAACCCATCTCTTCTGATCATTCTCATGCACTACCAGTTAGACAGCATGGGTGATCCTGAGAAAATTCTTATTCCTGTTTTAGGGACTGAACTTACTGCTGGGACTGGTACCATTCTCTGGTGACTCCTGAAAAGAACTTGTGAAAGTGTTTCACATCTCTTGATCCAATTGTCTGTTTGGAGTTGACTACTACAGGTCCACATTTTCTTAAAAAAAAAAAAAAAAATTCAACCAATATCTGTGCCAACTTTTGTAGCTGGTGAGAGTGAGGAAGGGAGCAAGCATTTTTCAACAACAAAGGACTTTGGATTCCTTTCACTCTTGTCAATGTCTGTAAGCAGGTCAAAAAGCACTGAAGCTCAAATTCCAGCACTCAGGATATCAGAATATTGCAGCTTTTTCTCTCAAGAATGGTTTGGTGAGAACCTACTCATTTCCCTCTCTACTTACAGATCCAGCAGTATGGATTATAGGAATCCTTACTGTTCAATTCTGTTGCAGTGCCATAAATAAAGCTGCGTAGCGTCGAGGACTCACTGTGGATTAGTAAGTTTCCCTCATGGATCATGGAATAGACCCAAGAACTGCACATGAAATGGCATAGAATTTTGAGCCCTTTACTCTCAACCTCTGTAAAAATTACCAGGTCTCATTGCTTACCACATGTTGTGCACTAAACGGAAATTGATTTTCCCATAAATCTGGCATTACAAGTGATGCCTTCTCTCACATCACAATGACATTCTTTTGGAAAAATGGTATTTTTTTTTGTAGTCTTTTACTATGTCTTTGCAGCTTTGCTGGACTCCCAGCCACAGATAAAGCCTACTAATGGCTTTGTAAAGTTGTCTGATACCTTTAGTTAGCAGAGAAGAGCTAACAGGTGCTTGTGATCTGTCCAAACTATTATTCCAGCTCCTCACTATGTTATTATAACGTTCCCTCCCCCAGTCTACTCCTAATGTGTGATGTCAGCCACATTTAAATGCCACCAGTTATTTTGCTCTGCTTTCAAATCATGGCAAGATTCTGTTTTTGTTGATGAAATGGGACATGTAATGTCCACTCTCTGGGTGCATTAAGTCTTCAAGGAGCATCTTGCCATCTCTTTTTCTTATAGTGAAAATTCCTCTGAATTCTCCTAGTACCCTTCCAGAATTTAAGACCGGTGGAGTAAGGATGATTTAAACATCATACTTCAACTCGTTCAAGCTGATTCAAATGGACTCGCATGAGCTGAATGCTGTTTAGAATCTTTTTCTGGTGACCAACCAGGGTGATTCCAATATGCTGGATATCTCTGCAAGAGAATAGAGGGTGCAAAAAGTGTTAAAATGGGCTTCTTACTCTGAACATTTCCAGTCCCTTTCCCTGTAACTTCATATCAATATGTGTGTTTTTTGCCGTGGTCTGAGAAACACTTAACAAGACTTATGCTTCTGCTTGGAAAATGCATGTGGGTAGAAGGGCAGAACTCTGAAGGTCATGATACAAAAAGAAGCCTTTTCCTGGGTCCTGTCTTCTGCATAACAGTTCAGCCTAGCAGGGGCATGGCTACTTCTACAAATTCCTTGGAAATGCTTATTACCTATGCCAGCTGTCATGAACATTCTGATGTTACAGTCTCTCTATAACACTGACAATATGTTTTGTAGTCTACTTGGGACAAGTACTAGTGCTAATAGAAACAGATTGCACATATACAGTGGTGTGGAGGGCATCCAGAAGCCCTAAACAAATGCAAGAAAGAGTAGCTACTTTCTCTGCATTCTCTCTCTTTTTATTATGCATATGTATTTTAATATAGCCCTTATTCCGTACCTCTCACTTTCCACGTACTATCTCCTGCTTTCTGTCTCTATACTTACTCCAGAGTCATGCGTGATATGACATCGAATGTAAGCAGACCAGCCTGGTCAAAATTTTCCTTGTAACGACCCATCTTGATGGCATCCAACCACTCATGGGCATTGCTGAGTGAAAGGAAATCTGGAGGGGAGTTGCTCAGGAGAGGCTGAGATGGTCTGCAAAAGAGACAGATTCTAAAAACCCCAGTTACCAACATCAGCTGACAACACTTGTAAGGTCAGAGTTATGAGAGGGACACCATACAATGGAGCAAAACAATGATATTTGTTCTTCATGCCCTGATTCCTAAAGTCCCACCTTGATGGGGGGATGTTTCTAGATTATCTGTCTTCCCTATTCTGTCTAAAAACAATTCATCCAACTTAAGCAATTGATCTTTCCTTCCCATTTTATACTCTCTCTAGCATGAACTCTTCTTGCACCAGATCTTTCCACACTTCCTGGGTCTAGACCTATCATCTAGGTCGAGTTGCAGTGAGGAAGTTTCCAAGGCACAAAGATGAGAGCCTTTAGCTCTGTGACTAGCTACCCCTCTCCAGAATGTGCTCTTTGGCTCTGAAGGTAACCTAGGAGACAGTGTGTCATTTGGGCTCCAACACAAACCAGGTAGAACAGAGCAGTAGACAGCCAAATAAATCACTAGCATTTTCTACTTTTCTTGGCACCTGAATCTGCCCCAAAGCAACTCATAACTCTCTTTTTGTGCTGTTTCTAGTAAACTGGGCATAACCACACACTTCTCCTTGCCCTCAGATGTGCAGTGTATTGCAGTGGGCCAAGATTTATAACCATGGCAGAAGTTCTCCAAGCCACCAGGATTAATTCCATCATCAGCCCAACAGCTATATAATCTTGGCTCCATTTACACCTCCACCCCAAGACTTCTCCTTTGCTGACCTCCTGCCTCCACCAGGCTGCGAAATGCAATTGGGAAAATGTAGGATGCAAGCTGCAGTTTTCATGAGTTTTAGCTACAGAATTTCTTTTCTCCACAATCTGTTTTCTCTTCCTTCATCACCTCTTGCGATCACAGACTTTTATGCAATCATTCATCCCCTCCATCCCCAAAGCTCCCTCACCATATCAAGATCTTACTCTTTCTTCACATTCAGCACTTACAACTCCTAATTCATCCTCATCACCCACTAAGTGAATCAGGATATACAGTTCTTCCAACCATCTCCCCCAAATTTTCCTTTCTAATTGATCTCAGTCTCAGAAGAGAGGGTTGGAAAAATGACTGATGATTCCCTGCCTTCCTTTCCTTGTGATGCCTACCCAGAGACCAACTGTATTTTTTTGCACTAAATTGTCATCTTACCTGCTGCTCCCAGTGCCAGTGGCTTTGAGAGCAGATGGCTTGCGGATCATTTTATCTAGGGCGCTAACTATTTGTTCAAATTTGGGTCTCTGGACCCGCTCCTTCTGCCAGCAGTCAAGCATCAGCAGGTGCAAAACAGTTGGGCAGTCCGGAGGTGGTGGCAGGCGATAGTCCTGGTCAATAGCATTAATTACCTGCAGGAAAAGAAGAATTAAGTTTTATCACAGCTGGGAAAATAAAAGACAAACAAGCTTCAGTCACTTGGCAGTGTATGACTTTCTTTTACTTGAATTGAAACAGAGCAGAAAGGTAGATGTGAATTCCCACCATTTCCCAAACTTACATCCTGATTGGACATGTCCCAGTAAGGTCTTTCACCGTAGGACATCACTTCCCACATGACAATGCCATAGCTCCAGACATCACTGGAGGAGGTGAACTTGCGATACTGGACAGCTTCAGGGGCAGTCCAACGGATGGGGATTTTGCAGCCCTAGAAAGCAGTCAGGGAGTAACCAGAATGTTAGTGAGATAAGAACTACTGGGGAAAATGACATCACTGACCTGGTCAGAGGCCAGTAGCATGACACAAGTCTGAAATGATGTGCCAGTTCAGTAATGTTGCCTTGTAGAAATTGATAGTTTAAATTTAAACTATGCCAAATGTTTCTACCTTGTTCTACCTACACATTACGATGATAAACAAAACAAACAAACAAAAACACACACACCAAAAAAACACAACCAACCAACTAACCAAAACAAACAACAGAATCATGCCCCCTGACAGCTACAAATCCTTAGTGTAATGGAATTTGACTCTTATAGCTCTTCTTTGCAGCATTAGAGAAGTGGCAGATAGTAAAATCCTCCTGAAAGTCTCAACGATTTGGAAATCTAAAACCATGTAAAATAAAACAGAACAGAACAGAACAGAACAGAATAGAATAGAATAGAATAGAATAGAATAGAATAGAATAGAATAG
>NC_048893.1:80156383-80182258 GCF_011077185.1 Oxyura jamaicensis | reverse complement strand
AATAGAATAGAATAGAATAGAATAGAATAGAATAGAATAGAATAGAACAGTTCAGCTGGAAGGAACCTACAAAGATCAAGTCCAACTATCAGACTATTTCAGGGCTAATCCAAAGTTAAACTGTATCATTAAGAGCATTATCCAAATGCCTCTTGAACACGGACAGTCATGGTGCATCAAACACCTTCTTAGGAATTCTGTTCCAGTGTCTAACTACTCTCTTAGTAAAGAAGTTTTTCCTAATGTCTAGTCCGAACCTCTCCAGACAGAGCTTTGAGCCACTGCCACACGTTTTGTCACTAGATACCAGGAAGAAATGATGGGCACTTCCCTACCGCCCCTCCTCAGGAAGCTGTAAAAAGCAATGAGGTCACCTTTTAGCCTTCTTTTCTCCAAACTAGACAAACCAAATATCCTCAGCCACTCTTCATAGGACATGCCTTCCAGAGCTTTGATTAGTTTTGTTGCCATCCTCTGGATGCATTCAAGTATCTTAACATTCTTTTACAGAATCACAGAATCACAGAATCATCGAGGTTGGAAGAGACCTCCAAAATCACCGAGTCCAATCTCTGACCTAACACTAACAAATCCTCCACTAAACCATATCACTAAGCTCTACATCTAAATGTCTTTTAAAGACCTCCAGGGATGCTGACTCAACCACTTCCTTGGGCAGCCTATTCCAATGCCTAGCAACCCTTTCAGTAAAGAAGTTCTTCCTAATATCCAACCTAAACCTCCCCTGGTGCAACTTTAGCCCATTCCCCCTCGTCCTGTCACCAGGCATGTGGGAGAATAGAGCAACCCCCACCTCACTACAGCCTCTTTTAAGATACCTATGGAGTGCGATAAGGTCGCCCCTGAGCCTCATCTTTTCCAGGCTGAACAATCCCAGCTCCCTTAGCCACTCCTCCTAAGACTTGTTCTCCAGACCCCTCACCAGCTTTGTTGTCCTTCTCTGGACTCGCTCAAGCACCTCCATGTCCTTCTTGTAGTGAGAGGCCCAAAGCTGAACACAGTACTCGAGGTGCAGCCTCATCAGAGCTGAGTACAGGGGGACAATCACTCCCCTAGTCCTGCTGGTCACACTGATTCTTATGCAAGCCAGGATGCTGTTGGCCTTCTTGGGCACCTGAGCACACTGCTGGCTCATATTCAGCCGACTATCAACCAATACTCCCAGGTCCTTCTCTGACAGGCAGCTTTCTAACCCCTCATCTCCCAGCCTGTAGTACTGCTTGGGGTTGTTGCACTCCAGGTGCAGGACCCGGCACTTGGCCTTGTTGAACTTCATACAGTTGACCTCAGCCCATCAGTCCAGCCTATCCAGATCTTCCTGCAGAGTCTTCCTACCCTCGAGCAGATCGACACATGCACCTAAGTTGGTGTCGTCTGCAAACTTACTGAGAGTGCACTTGATCCCCTCATCCAGATCATCAATAAAGATTGTAGAACCCAGAACTGCATACAGTATTCCAAGTGAGGCCGGACCAATGCTATATGTGGTGAGATAATCATATCACAGAATCATAGAACAGCTTGGGTTGGAAGGGACCTCAAGAACCATCTAGTTCCAACCCCCCTGCCATAGGCAGGGAGGCCGCTCACTAGATCTGGTTGGCCAAGGCCTCATTCAGCCTGGCCTTGAACACCTCCAGGGATGGGGCATCCACAACTTCTCTTGGCAACTTGTTCCAATGCCTCATCACCCTCTGAGTGAAGAATTTCCTTCTAACCTCTAATCTAAATCTCCTGTCTTTTAGTTTAAAGCTTTTACTCCTTGTCCTGTCAATATCCAATTGAGCAAAGAGTTTCTTTCCATCTTTTTTATAAGCCCCCTTCAAGTACTGAATGGTTGCAATGAGGTCACCCCGGAGCCTTCTCTTTTCTGTAGGCTGAACAGCCACAGCTCTCTCAGCCTTTCTTCGCAGGAGAGGTGCTCCAGCCCCTTGATCATCTTTGTGGCCCTCACATAATAATCACAGAATATTACATCTTTTGACTGGCTGGCTACGCTGTATGTAATGCAACCCAGAATACACTCTGCCCTCTTGGCTGCTGGCTCATATTGAGCCAACTGTCAACCAGCACCCCCCCATCCCTTTCTTCAGGGCTTCTCTCCAGTCACTCATCTCCCAGGCTGTGCTTATATTTGGCATTACTCAGTTGCAAGTGCAGAATATGGCATTTGTTCTTGTCAATTTGACAAGAACCTCCCTTCTTATAGCATTCTTATAGCATCTTGTCATAGCATTGTGATGGTCCAATGCTCCAGTCTATCTAGATCTCTCTGCAAAGCTTCTTGTCCCTCAAGAGTCCACAGCACTTCCAAGTTTAATACTGTCAGCAGTTTAATAAGGATGCATTCAGCTCCTGCATTGAGATCACTGATAAAAATACTGAACAAAACTGGCCCCAAGATTGAGCCCTGGGGAACAGTAACTGGCTGCCAGCCAGATATAACTCCATTCAATGCAGACATCTGAGCCCTACTGTTAAGCCAGTTCTTCACCCAACATACCATGTACTAGTTCATCTCACAATTGAACAACTTGTCTAGAAGGGTACTGTGAAGGGCAGTAGCAAAGCCTTACTAAAATCCAGAAAACCTGCTACCTTCCCTTAATTTGCTAACCGGGTTATCTTATCACAGAAGGAGATCAAATTAGTAAGAAAGGACTTTCTTTTCATGAACCCATGTTGGCTGGGCTTGATGATTGCCGTATTCTTTAAGTGTCTTTTATTGGAACGCTGGATAATTTTCTCCATAATTTTTCCAGGTACTGAAATTAAACTAACAGTTCTGTAATTTTCAGGGTTTTCTCTCACGCCCTTCTTGTAAACTGGGATAATGTTGGCTAGTTTCCAGTCAGCAAGGATCTCCCCAGATTCCCAACATTTTTGATAGATAATTGAGAGGGTTCCTGCTATAACATCTGCTAAGCCCCTCAGTACTCCAGGATGAATCCCAGCAGGCCCAGTGGACTTAGAAACATTCAACTCATACAACTGGTTCCTTATAATTTTGGTCTTAACAAATGGAAAGTTGCTGCTTCCCCGGTCATGGTTGTCCTGTTTTCAGCTGGGATAGAGTTAATTTTCTTCCTAGTAGCTGGTATGGTGCTATGTTTTGGGTTTACAATGAGAATAATGTTGATAACATACTTATGTTTTAGTTGTTGCTGAGCAGTGCTTACACTCAGTCAAGGGCTTCTCAGTTTCTCATGCTGCCCTGCAAGCGAGGAGGCTAGGGGTGCACAAGAAGCTGGGAGGGGACAGAACCAAGACAGCTGACTCAATCTGGCCAAAGGGCTATTCTGTACCATATGACATCATGCTGAAAAATAAAAAGGGGGGGACTTGGCCATGGGGAGAAGACCACTACTCCTGAGGTCTGGCTAGACATCAGTCAGTGGGTGGTGAGCGATCACATTGTGCATCACTTGTTTTGTGATCCTTACTTGTTAAGTTACTAGCTTCATCCAGTAATAGTCCAATATTTTCATTAGACATCCTCTTGTTATTACTATACTTGAAAAAGGACATTTTATTATCTGAAATATCACTGTCCAGTTTCAACTCTGGTTGAGCTTTTCCCTTTCATGTTTGCAAATGCAAAATGCTGTGCTGTAGTCCTCCTGCGTGGCCTGACCTTGCTTTGAGAGATCATATGCTTTCTTCAAGTTCCTCCTGTTTGTTTCTCATTTCTCTTTCAAAGAGTTCTCTTTGTTCTACATACATTGATGTACAAGCATTTCAGATGGGCTCCCAAGCCCTCAGTGCCCTCTGGACAGGCGTAAATGCTCCCATTAACTGTGCCATTTCATGACTTGCCTACAGCATTCCTGGCATCAGTTCAATTTAAAGCCCCCTCAATCAGTACTGCTAGCTTACAGACAGATAAACATTTTCCCATCTAGATAGATGGATCCTGTCAGGCCCCAGCAGACACTGTGTCTTGGAGAATCTGCCATGGATACAAAAAAAAAAAAAAAAGGATTCTAGCAAAGGCACGAGTGTTGGAGCCAGATGTTGATGTCCTGAGCTTGCTTGTTCCTTCCAATGTCTTTCACTTTATTAGGAAGATAGAGAAAAATACTACCTGAGCACCTGAATCCTTTAGTAGTCTTCCTCTTTTGATTGACCTGAAACTTCTTGATGCACCATCGATATGGTGGTACCTACATGAAAGAGCAGGAGTGGGTAATACACTGAAGGTTGTACTAAGTTCTCCAGTACTCTAGTGACCTCCCTGACCTGAGTGCTGGGAAGGCAGCAAAATTCTCTGAAAAGATTATCTTGTCTGCAGATGGGTGCATCATTTCCCCTCAAGAGGGAGTCCCCTATGACTATAACTCATAATGTAAACAATCAAAACCAGCAACTCCAACAACAGATAAACTGAGTAGCTTTTCATTAAGTCTTTCTTCTTTCTATCTCAACCTCACTGACTTGCAGTTATAACCTGACAGAAGAAATATGACTGAAGTGTTAGTTCTTCAAAACACACACATCTAAAATGTGTCTCCTTTCAGTGACCTAATTCTTCTTCATCCCCTGCATATTAAATGGCAGTTTCAACCCACCTGTTACTCTCCCTCATCTGACCCCCAGTTTTGTAATATGTATAACAGACACCTTAATTTCACAGGCAGTAAGTTCATTTGATGGTTTGTAGTAAGCCCATACATATTTACACTGGTTATCTTTTCTACAGGACAAAAACTGAAGCCCTCTTTCCTCAAAAGGTGGTAGCACAGACTTCAATCTCTCCTTCAGTCCTTTTAATTTCTTGTAAGAAGCCAATGAAAGTGAAAAGATAACCAGTTTAAGTAGTTTGTCCTATTCACCATCATTCCATAAAGAACTGCACTGATACTCACTCCATGCTTGCAGCCCAGAAGGCCAACGGCATCCTGGGCTGCATCAAAAGAGGTGTGACCAGCTAGTTTAGAGAGGTGATTATCTCCCTCTACTCTGCCCTTGTGAAGCCCCACCTGGAGTACCGTGTCCAGGCCTGGGGCCCCCAGCACAAGAAAGATATGGACTTGCTAGAGTGTGTCCAGAGGAGGGCTACAAAGACGATCAGAGGACTGGAGCACCTCTCCAGTGAAGAGAGGCTGAGAGAGCTAGGGATGTTCAGCCTGGAGAAGAGAAGACTCCAGGGAGACCTCATTGCAACCTTTCAGTACTTAAAGGGGTCTTATAAGAAGATGGAGAGTGAGTTTTTGCTCAATTAGATAATGATAGGATAAGGGGAAATGGTCCTAAACTAAAAGAGGACAGATTTAGACTAGACATTAGGAAGAAATTCTTCACTGTAAGGGTAGTGAGGCATTGGAACAGGTTGCCAAGAGAAGTTATAGATGCCCCATCCCAGGAGGTGTTCAAGGCCTGGCTGGATGGGACCTTAACCAACCACATCTAGGGGTGGCATCCCTGTCTATGGCAGAGGGGTTGGATTTAGGTTGTCTTTGAGGTCCGTTCCAACCCAAGCCATTCTATGATTCTGTGATTCTATTTCACATGGCAGAGTGGATCAGATACTCAGTTACAGTTCTCTGATGGTTTGGAATAGACAGCCCACAAAGTAGAAGGCTCCATCCCACTGATCTCTCTGGTCTGAAGATGGACTAAATACGGTGCACCAAATCAAGGAGGAACACAGAACAAATTTATAGCTGACAGCACTGCAGTAACTCACTCCACAGTAGGAACTCACCAGAGCTCCAGTATAGGTAGGATTTGAAGCATCATCCTCCAAAAAGCGAGACAAACCAAAGTCTGAAACCTTGCACACGAGGTTACTGTTGACTAAGATGTTACGTGCTGCCAGGTCACGATGCACATAGTTCATGTCTGAAAGGTAGCGCATGCCAGCTGCAATCCCTCGTAGCATTCCCACCAGCTGTAACACACTGAACTGTCCCTCCTTTTGCTGAAAGTGAAGAGGTAAACACAAGCTTTTATGACCACAGGAAATGAAACCAAAGAGCACGTTAATAAGGTGGATTTAGGACATTAGAGAACATACATCTTCAAACTCTAAAGGTTCAAGAACAGTAAACAAGGAAGGAAAATGGCCTTAAGGCAATGAATCAATCTCAAAGTCAGACGTCGGTGATCTGCTTCTGAAGACAGATCTCATATTGTAGCCATATCCTCCTATTTAGCATCTTACGTCTAGTCTCTCATTAACTACTAAGATGGCTAAATGAAGGGGAGCAGACAAATCTGTTCTTACTTTTTTGGGATCTTTACAATGAGTTCTATTTTTTATACAATGAGTTCATGTGCTCTTCAAAATGCACCTGCCGAAGTAGTTGAGTTGAGTTAACATCTGAATCAATAAAGAAAGAAGTGAAGCATCTATACTACAGAAATGTCTGTATTTTTGTTTCATTATTAGAAAAAACACTGGACATTCCGAGTCCAAAAATAATAACAGGTTTAATTACTTGAAGTCACTTGAAAACATTCAGTGGAATTAAGCCTGAATATTAGACAAACTTTTGAGTATGCACATAGGAACTAGAAGACCATGTACAAAGATAAACAATTTAATATCAATGAGTTTGAAAGGTCAAAAATAATGCAGAGATCTTATATGATGGGTGAGCTTTTGGAATATTTTCATCATGTTGGTCCAAAGCCACTTAGCCTGGTAATTTTCTTTTATTTCTATTGCACCTGCAGAGGGCAACTGAGAACTTGTAGTGAAGGGGGAAGAGGAAGGGCAGGCAAAATTATCAGATTCAAGAATGGCACACCGCAAGGTGAAGAGGTAACAGTTGTGGGGGTGTCTGGTTGTTGTACCCTGAGGAAGGAATCCAATGATCCATTATCCATGAACTCTGTAACAATCATGACTGGTCGGCTCTTGGTGACCACACCCTCCAGATGGATGACGTTGGGATGTTCAAATTGCCCCATGATGCTGGCCTCACTCAGGAACTCTCGCCGCTGCTCATCTGTATAACCTGACTTCAATGTTTTAATAGCTACTGTGCATTCACGTTTCCCTGGGTGTTTTAGGCGCCCAAAGCACACCTCTCCAAACTCTCCTGTCAGGGAGGGAAGAAACACACCTCAAGTAAGGAAACAGAGCAAAATGTTTAGTCAATTGCACTAAAACATTATAATATGGAAGACTCCAAGCACCATTTGGAAATACACTTACTAGGACCGTTTGGGTCAAGGTAAAATTCTCAATAAAGGCTCTGAATTCAGTCTGCTCAGGTTCAGGTTCAAGATTCAAAATGAGGAAGTCAAATGAGTCTTCGAAGGGTGTTTTAAATTTGGTTTGGAGCCAGCATCTGAGTTTAAGTAGGTTAAGATGAATTTTGCAAAAATGAACATTAGCTATCCTGAGAGACTTTACGTGTCATAGTTGGTTCCATTTCAGGAAAATAATGTATCAGGTGTCAAGGTAGGCAAGAAGGTGCTTCAAAATCTGAAGATGCTCACACTACCTGATCCAATGACCTCCTCAATCTTGATGAAGGACACATCAATCTCCTTGGCAAACTCTCGAATAGCTTCATTGGGATCCTCGTAGGTTGAAGGATCAATGTAGTATTTTACTCCAAGTCCTGTAATAGAGGAGATAGCCCAAAACATCACCAGAATCAGCCCCTGAGAGAAATGGGTGCTAGTGACTCCTGAAGAGATAGGCCTTTGGCATCTGTTGCTCAAGAACACTTACCTCGTGTACTGATATACTGCTGCAGGCGGTCTGTATATGGAGTCTCCCGCCTTTTACTGCAGGACATAAAAGAAAGGAATGTCAAAACACATGCAAGTCTCCCTTAGGATATTAGGGTAGGCTTCTCAGTGCAAGACTCAGAGAATCCTTTAGTTCAGCGATATAAGTGTTAAGATCCTGCCCATCTCTTGGTAGCCAGTGCTAGCTTGTTTTCTATCTGGTAGTTTTTACACTAAAGTGTGCAACAACACTTTAGACATGACAAATGATATGGAATTCAGCACTATCCTGAAAAAGAAAATCACAGTTTAATGTTACTGTCTTGGAAGTCTCCTTGGTATTCAGGATAAATGTGTATTTTAATTTCATTTAATTACTACAAATTATTCTTTTCAATACTAATAGAAACCATTTCCTGTAATGTCTTTTAAGTTCTTCAAAAGCATTCTAAGAACCATGTATTCAAATTACAACTGCATAAAGTGTATAAATTCCACCCCACAAGATCACTTCTTTATTTCCCTTCTCTCTTAACAGCATTTACTTTGACTATTCTTTTCATTATAGTACTCAAACCCACCAACACAAAAGCAGCTGGACAGAAATCTGTTCTGTGATCTATACACAAGTAGCTCAGAATAGGTACAGTCTTTATTGCTGTAATATTTATTGCAAATAAGTGTCTAAATTACAGTAATCACAGGTGATTCTCAGAATTGGCACTTCTCATATTTTGTTATCCCTTTAAATGTGTGCTATTCAAGTCATTTTTTCCTCAAATGATCTAGATGTTTTCCAACTTCCATCTTATTCTTCGTTTGCTCTTAATAGTCTATTTTTTAGTCACTTCCTTTGTTTGCAACAATATTTATAAGCAGCTTTTTTTCTCCCTGAAGATGTACAATTCATGCTAGTTTACAGTCTTTTCTAAATCATATTAATTATACCATTGATATAATTATGCCATTGATATAGATAATTCATTGTAAATCAAACCCTGGTTTCCTATAGTATTCCTGCTGTATACAAGAATTCTTGCCCATTCATATACTTTACCATTTCAGCACAAGACCTTCAATCGGATTCAATTAGCATCTGAAGTCAGACTTTCATGAAACATAATGTTACCTGTCTTTACTAAGAAATCTAATTCTATCATTCTAACAGAAAGCTGTGTACTATTCACACTTGTGGAGCTTATTTCTTAAAATTCTGCTAAAATTCCAAAACCATGGATATTTCTACATTCAAAGTCTGTTCTTTCTGTTGTTGAAAGAAATTGGCTTTACTGGGGACCAGTACCTACAAACTGTAACTGTGCTACTCCTCTTGACAGTCAGGTCTACATTCAGATTTTTATAGGTCATCTAATATATCAATAGTTTGATATCATAAAAACAAAATAAAATAATTACCTAAAATAGGTGTTTCACATTGCGTATTGGCTGGACAATATGCACCAAAACCAATTTATTGTATTTGTTTCCACATATATTCTGTCTTTTAAAGAGCACATTTCATGTGGACTTCTTCATTTCCTTCATCATCAAACTTCCTTTTCTTATCAAAGACAAATTTTAAATAGAAATTTGATATCTCTACTTTTTCTGAATCACTATTACATGATCCTCTGTGTATAAATTAAACTATTTTTATAACATTTTTTATTTATACATTTACAGAAACCTATTAATGTTGTTCCCCGACACAGATTTGATAATATTAATTTACTCTGGATTTGAATCATTGTTTTAGAAAAATATATGCTTTATTGAGTTGTGCACATAATATCAAATTCCCAGCTGTAAGAAATTGTATTTTAAGTGCTCAAAGCTACAAGAGGAGGCAACAATGCAACTATAACAATATTTGGTAATTTTCTTTTTTCCAGAAAGAAAAAATATTAAAAGTGAATACACAAAGATGGAGAAAACATATTTAAAAAAAAAAAAAAGAAAGAAAGAAAAGGAAAAAAAAAGGAAGAGAACAAAAAAAGAAATGACTAAAACTAGATGTCATTTTCTAAAGTAAAGTGCTTTATATCTTTCTTTGGTTCAACAGACAAATCTAAAATGTTCCTCTTGTGCAGAGGCATAGTAGTCCAAAGACACAGAAATCCATTACAGACAGTCCAGGGGATTAAGTTCAAACTTCAATAAATTCAAGAAGCAGGTGATGACTGTTTCTTTTCTCTTCCCCCTCACCCCCCTCCCCCCCCCAGCCATAGTTTACTTCTGTGTGTCTAGATAGCTCTGCTAGCCACCTTTACTTTTCTTTGTTTTTAAAATTTCTGCCCCAATCTCTCACTGTGACAGACTATCTCTACATTGACTTATCTTTTTTTTTCTTTTTTTTTTTTCTTTCCAAAATAGAAAGTTGTGTTTGATTTCTTTAACCCATATTTTATGAATCTGTGTTCCATGGAACCATGTAAAATGTACAGTTTTTATTCTTCAGCAAATGAGCTAGCTACAGACTCTCAGTCCTTGGTTAAAGAGTAGTTTGCAGTTCCTCAGTACCTTCTTAATTAACGTATCTAAATATTTACTCCACATTGTCATCACATTGTCTCATTCTTCACTTGCTTAATTACAATGTAATTTGCAGTCACTTCTTGAGAGTGATGCATTTAAATACCTTTTGATCACCAACTTTATAAAGCTTCCATTGTGTTCTTAGTGCTACCTAGACAAATCTCAGCTAAGTAAGTACAAGAGTGGTTTACCAAAGGAGAGGCTTCTGACAGCAGAGCAATGGGGAAGGATTTTTCCTTAATTAGAAGATGTCATCCCAAAGACATCTGAATAAATGTAGATCAGGCTGTTTCCCTTGGGAATGGATTATGAAGCCAGGGTAAGAAAGTTCTGCTGTTTAGGGTGCAGGCACTGGCACATGAGAAAATCAAGGAATTCACCTCTTGAAGATGATGGCAAGGATGGCAATGGCAGCAATGACCAAGAAGGCTAGACCACCAAGCGCTGAGCCCACGATAAGTGGCAATCGGTCCTGCACCATCTCCGAGCGTTCGCCTAGCAAGGAAGACACAGACATACACACACAAATGCAGAAGACAGGAACAATTAGGGTTTCCCATCTGCTCACCTAGGACTCACCCATAATTCCAACCCTATAAGCCCTTTGCCTTCCAGGCTAGTCTTGGTAATTTAGCAAATGCTTGTCTTGATTATTGCTTTGCCCCTGCAATTGTGTTTCTTCAGTGCTTACCTTCCAGTTTCTGAAAAGCTAGTACTCCATCTCAAAACACTTTTCCTTGTCCACTGACATGTGACTAGCCATTTAAGTGTAAGCCAGTTCTAAACCTGAGCTTTGATCCCCCCTGTTATTTTAGCTTGTACGTAACACACGAGTACATTTGATACAGACCAAAAGGCATCACAAGGCAGTATGTTGGTCTGTGCGTGAATGGATGGTGATACTGTTAGATAGATGGTAAGGTTCTATGTACATGTCCTGTGTACCACTTATCTTAAGACTTTCAGGGCATTCAGCTGTAAGTTGTCCTGTGACAGCTGGAGACCAAACTACAGCAGTATATAGTGCTATGCACTGTAATACCCTCCTAAAGAGAGTTCTACTGACACACTCTGCTCCTGCTGATCAGACGCACAGAGGTATATGAGAACAAGGAGTAGGACGGGAGAATATGGAAGTAGCAGTGGCTAAGGGAGTGTAAACAACATGCTGTGACACCATGAACTTTCTTTGATAGAACAAATCCATATATGCAAGTTCCTATATACAGGCACACAAGTTGAGCAGTAATGTCTGGTAGCAGTCCTCCCAGAGGATATGTTAATACAATCAATGACATACACTGGTGAAAGATGGGCATGTACAGATCTGAGTCCACTTACCTCCCATTAGAGTTTGAAAATACATCTTTCCACTGTATGGACCATAGCCCACTGCTGTTCTAGCTCGTACTTGGAAGGCATAGATCTTTCCTGGGCTCAAATTTAATATGGTGGCCATGTTAGTTTCACTAGTCAAGGTGAATGAATTATCCTCATCTTCTGCCTGTGAAAGTCAGTGACCAAAAAGGAATGTGAGACTTTTGACCATACGGCAGTTTCCTGAGGGTCCAATATTCTTTGAATCCATTAGAGAGTATCCCAACCCCACTTGATATTCTAGACCTGACTTCCTCATACACTACTCACTGCTTCTTACTGCTACTTCTCATTCCTTTATACATAGGTTCATATATTTATATAGTCATATATTCACATATATTTATGTGAGAGATCAGAAATAGGGAATGGGAGCTTGTCTTAATGGTCCTATGGACCTCTTTCCCTTAAATCAAGTAGGAGTCAAGAAAGATGTGAATGGAAAACAACTATATATTTGTCACCCTGTAATTTCAGCACATAAACATGTAACTTGGATCTGCCACTTAGTAAATGACAGTGCACTCCTCCACCCAAAATTTCTTAGAGATCTTCATCCAGGCATAAACTGGGACACAGAATTCCCCTCCACAAATAAAACACAGGATGTTGCACTAAGTCCAATTTCAATATAGACATTTGGAAACTTGATGTACTTCCAATGTTACCTGTATCAGGTGGTACTAAACTTAGTCAGTTGTTTCAGCTACAACTTTTTAGCTTAGCTACATGTCTTCTCCCTTTTTAACATCATCCCCAGATGGTCCCAAGCTGGGAAATGCAGATGGAAAGATGTTAAATTAAGAATATATTGTGAACTTCTGTGCTTGCTATGGTTTGTTCTTCCCTCATAACTGGAGCATTTTATCCGCCTTATCCAGTCTGATCCAAGCATTCATCTCCCAGAAAGGCTTCCCTTTTCTCTGTTGCACAACAGCTATATAACAATCTGCATTGCATCACTCTCATCACTCTCTTCTCACCTTGTCAAAATAGCGTAGCTGATAATCCAGGATAACCCCATTGGGCTGGTCTGGCTGAGGCCAAGACAGTGTGATGCTGCTGGTAGTACGACTCACCTGATGCATCATAGGGACTGCAGAGGGGACTGGAATGAAAGAGAGAAAGGAAAGATTGCAAAGGGAAAAGGTTAACAAGGACCAATAGTTGAATATTTATTATAATGAATTAAAAACTTAGTTCAAACCCTCCTTTAATTTCCCTTAATTTGCATTATGAAATATTTTGTAACATAACCAGAAGAAACCCAGCTACAATTTTACTCTACTGAGGGATACAGTCACTGACAACTCATACAAAAAACGAAGAAACTCACATCTAACTGATCATGATCAGGAGTTTTGAAATGGTATACAATGTAGCTGGAATCTTATTTTGGGCTTCAAAAATTGAAATTTTTACATGTAAGATGAATCACTGATTGAGCATTTAATGCCACTGCCTTGCTCTAGGGTCATGCTTGAATAAACAATATGATAGAGGCAAGAGCAAAAGCAGAGCACACCATCTCTTTTAAGCTTCTCCCCAAGATTATAATTTTTTGCTGTGGGGTGGATGGGAGAGGAAGTAATATGCCTGCCTGAGTAACAGAGGTCTTTCACTTCCACATCACTGTTACAAACTAGCAGATATCAAAGGATGAGGGGACTGATGAGTTAAGGAACAGACTTTGACGTATTCCTCCATTCAGTGGTTCCAGTTCAGTTGCAGATCATAAAGAATGAAAGCATCTAATTTTCACAGCCTGATCTAGTTCACACTAGTTCCTGAATCTCATGCCAATCCCCTGCAGGACTGTTACCTAGTTAGCAAAACTACTGTTGTATTTGAGACTCTTGGTATCCCTGCAAGTCATCAAGCCACAGAAGTCCAGTCTGAATGGGCTTCTAATCAACACTATGGCCTGGAATCAACAGCTCCAGGGCCAGAGTCACTGTTAAGTGTGTATGTGTGGAAGCTTCACACACAGTTCTGCTGTCTGTTCTTAAAAAGCATGGTAACTTTCTGTTTTAGTGAACAGGCCAGCTTGGTATACTACACAGATGGAGCTGACTACCTTCTTGATTCCACTAGGATATTTAGTGCTTAAAGTCTGTGTCAGATACCAATTATTATAGGGAAAATTCAACTTTCCTTTTATGGTGGTATTACTCAGCATGGCAACTGAGCTCCACAACTACTGCTCTCTCATTTCCCCTCCTCAAAGGGAAAGGTGAAGAAAATATGATGGAAGGGGCTCATCTCAGTTGAGATAAAGACTGGGAGATCACTCAACAATTATCGTCATGGCCAAAACAGACTCAGCACAGGGAGATTAATGTAATTTATTAACTATTAACTATTACTAACAAGATAGAGCAGTGAGAAACTAAAAACAAACTAAAAACTCCTCTACCCCACAAGTGGTAAAGGGGAACAGAGCAGAGAACAGGGCCTGTGGTCAGTCTATGATGCTTCGTAACCACCTCTCCTTCACAGTCACTCTCTTCCCCTGCTCTAGCGTGGGGTCTCTCCCACAAGATGTTGTTCTTCCTAAACTGATCTATATTGGGTTTGTATGGCAAGGTTTTGGTAGTGGGAGGCTACAAGGCTGGCCTCTGTGAGAAGAATCCAGAAGCTGCCCCATGCTAGGTAATGGCCAATTTCAGCTGGCTCCAAAGGAACCTGCTGCAGGCCAGAGCTAAGCCAGTGATGTTTGTGCCTCTGTGAGAGCAGATTTAAGAAAGGGAAAAAAAATGCTGGGGAGCAGCAGCTGGGAGAGTAAGGAGTGAGGAAACAGTCCTGCAGACACCAAGGTCAGTGCAGAAGGAGGGCAGGAGATGCTCCAGGCATGCAGTAGAAGTTCGCCTGTGGCCTGTGGAGAGGCCCCTGGTGGAGCAGGCTGTCCCCCTGCAGCCCATGGGTCCCACATGGAACAGATCTCCACACTGAAGCCCATGGAGGAGCCCCCGGTGGATCTGGTGGATGTGGCCTGGAGGAGGCTACAGCCCACGGAGAGCCCCCGCAGAAGCAGGCCCCAGGCCAGAGCTGCAGCCTGTGGAGAAGAGCCCACACAGGAACAGGGGGTCTGGGGGGAGCTGCCGCCTGTGGGGGACCCATGTTGGAGCAGTTTGCTCCCAACAGATGGGCCCCTTGGTTTGGACCCACAATGGAGCAGTTCTTAAAGAACTGTTTGGTGCTGCCTTATCAAACATGGGGCAGCTTCTGGACTCTTCTCACAGAGTCCATCCCTGCAGCCCCCTGCTACCAAAACCTTGCCACATAAACCCAACACACCTTTACGTACAAAACATCACACTTAAAAGAAGGCTTTGGAAGCATGAATCTAAATGAGAAAGCAAGTACCAACTTGTGTCTACTAACTTTAGAAATCTTCTGATAGATTGTTCTAAAAGTCTAAAGCTCAGCTCAAGACTTTCAGATTTGCAGAACTGCCATTACTTATCACTAATTTGAAACTCATTACATCAGAGGAAGGTGTTGGGAGGAATGGTTTAAAAGCGGAAGGTTAGGAAGGGGATGGGATCAGAATGGAAGACTGGTGAGGAGGATTGTAAATATGATTAAGTGACCTTGCAGCTGGGAATGCTTAAAGGCTAGGTAGTAGTAACATAGAAAAGCACGTACATTGTACATACTGCTGTTTATGCTCTGTGTGTTTGGCAAGAAGTACATCTGTATTTAGCTAACAACTGTTTGGTAGACTCAGAGGTGCCCTATCAGACATGCTTGAGCTCCCAGCCTTGGTATAGAGAAGATTGAAGAAGTACAGTGAGGATCACAGCACGGTGGTATAAACTATTCCTGTGCGTACCCTTGATAAACAGGTGTAAACAGCAGGCTGGTGATCTAGCATGGACTGAGCTTAGCAGTGCCTGTGTCCCTAGATGTGTGCATGTGTCCATGTGTTGCTTCAGGGATCCCCCAGTTGGTGAGGTAATGAAAATAAATCTACAGTTTGCATTTTAGCCATGAGCCTATGGTTGTTCCTGCTGCCTGTGCTGATTCACACAGAAGAAAACAAAATATTGAAGATAATGTGATAAATTATTTCAAATTCATTTTTTAGTTCACTGAGCTAAAAGTAGATTACAATGAGCAACAGTCCAGCCACTATTTGTGGTAGTTTTGCTTTTCATTTTATTGTTCTCTAAAGGCATCATTCACACATTCTGATGATATCAGAAGTACAGAATACCTAATTAATAGCAGGCCATTTCCTGAAGTAGTTAGTTCTTCTAAATAGAAGAAAAAAACATATCTTCAGAGCAGGAAGGGAGATGAATAGATGTTAAAGCCACTTACACATGAGGTTTTTTGGAGAATGAAAATCGTCTTCAACTACAAGGTATTCCCAGGACAATGCCATCTTAATGTCATATTGGAGACAGTCATTTCAGTGATACTTACTTAATATACAGGTACCTCTTAAGGCAAAGGTCTAAACCAGTAAAAACATTCAGTAATCCACCTATCTGAAACAGTTCAGATTTTGATACTCAGGTCAAACTTTATTAAACATTGACCAGGGATCTCTCCTACCATTTCAAGTAAGTTTGGTGTCTTAAGACTATAGCTATACTGGGAGAAGAACTCATTGAGAGCAATCCTTCAGAGAAGGACTTGGAGATTCTGGTGGATGATAAGCTTGACATGAGCCAGCAGTGCATACTTGTAGCCCAGAAGGCCAACTGCATCCTGGGCTACATCGAAAGAGGAGAGGCCAGGGAGGTGATTGTCCCCCCCTAAGTACTCCAAGTGGGCCCCTTGTGAGGCCCCACTGGGAGTACTCCATCCAGGTATGGGGCCCCCAGCACAAGAAGGATGTTGACCTGTTAGAATGGGTCCAGAGGAGGACTGTGAATATGATCAGAGGGCTGGAGCACCTCTCAGCTGAGAGAGCTCGGGCTGTTCAGCCAACAGAAAAGAGAAAGCTCCAGGGTGACCTCATTGCATCCTTTCAGTACTTAAAGGGAGCTTATAAAAAAGATGGAGAGTGAGTTTTTGCTCAATCAGATAATGACAGGACATAGGGGAATGGTTTTAAACTAAAAGAGGGGAGATTTAGTTTAGAGGTTTGCAGGAAATTCTTCACTCAAAGGTTAGCGGGGCACTTGAGCAGATTGCTCAGAGATGTTGTGGATGCCCCATCCCTGGAAGTGTTCAAGGCCAGGCTGGATGGGCCTTGGCCAAACAGATCTAGTGGGTGGCATTCCTGCCCATGGCAGGGGGGTTGGTACTAGGTGATCTTCAAGGTCCCTTCCAACCCTAGCCATTCTGTGATTCTATGATACCATCATATAGCACATACAGAACAGCCAGACCCAATCAGCATGGGTTTATGAAAGGCAGGTCCTGCTTGACTAACCTGATTTCCTTCTATGACAAGGTGACTCAGTAGATGAGGGAAAGACTGTGGATGTTTCTTACCTTGACTTTGGTAAAGCTTTTGACACTTTCCCACAACATTCTCTTGGAGATACTGGCTGCTTATGGCTTGGATGGGCACACGGTTCTCTGGGTAAAAATTTGGTGGGGTGGCTGGCCAAAAAAGCTGTGGTGAATGGAAATAAATCCAGTTGGCAGCCAGACACAGAAGTGTTTTCCCCCAGGACTCAGTACTGTGGCCAGTTCACTTCAATATCTTTATCAATTATCTGGATGAGGGGATTGAGTACATTCTCAGTAGATTTGCAAATGACATCAATTTAGGCAAGAATGTTGATCTGCTTGAAGGTAAGAAGGCTCTGCAGAGGGATCTAGATAGGGTGGATCAATGGTCCAGGACAAACTGTATGATGTTCAACAAGGCTAACCGCTTGTTTGCTGCACTTGGGTCACAATAACCCCACGCAATACTACAGGCCTGGGGAAGAGTGGCTGGGAAGTTGCCTGGCAGAAAAGGACCTTGGGATGTTGGTCAACAGCCAGATGAATATGAGACAGCAATGTGCCCAGGTGACCAAGAAAGCCAATAGTGTCCTTGCTTGTATCAGAAACTGTGTGGCCAGCAGTACTATAGAAGTGGTTGTCCCCCTGTAGTCGGTGAGACTGCATCTCGAATACTGTGTTTAGATTTGGGCCCCTCACTGCAGGAAAGACATTGAAGTGCTGGAGTGCATTCAAAGGAGGGCAACAAAGCTGGTGAAGGGTCTAGAGAACAAGTCTACAGTGGCTGAGGGAACTGGGGTTATTTAGCCTAGAGAAAAGGAGGCTGAGGGGAGACGTTATTGATCTCAACAACTACCTCAAAGGAGGTTGTACTGGGTTGGGGGTTGCTCTCTTCTCCCAGGCAACAAGCAATAGGAAAGGAGGAAATGGCCTCAAGTTGCACCATGGGAAGTTTAGGTTGGATATTAGGAAAAATTCTTCACTGAAACTGTTGTGAAGCATTGGAACAGGCTGCCCAGGCAAGTGGTTGGATCGCCATCCCTGGAGGTATTTAAAAGATGTGCAGATGTGGTGCATGGGGACGTGCTTTGGTAAACTCATCAGTGCTAGGTTAACAGTTAGACTTTATGACCTTAGAGGTCTTTTTGAACCTAAATGATACTATGATTCTACCTTGTACCTGCTTCCACCGAAGTGCCAAAAGAGTATTTTCCTTTGCATGCCAACTATCAACAATTTTGTTAATGGAACACTGGTTTCAAAGGTTGTTTCATGTATACATGCAACCAGTTCTTTGTTGACTTATCACTTTTACTAATTTTGCTATTTTCACATAGGGTTTATAAATGGAGACATGCAAGGTTCTTGCCTAATGACACAGTCCACTGACAGTTGAAATCATAGGGCCTGACTGAAGCAACAATTAACTGAAAGCAAACATATTTTGAGATCAGATTTTTAAGGAAGTCTGAAAATGACTGTTTTTTTTTTTTTTTTGTTTTTGTTTTTTGTTTTTTTTTTGTATTTTTGTATTTTAGCATTACTATTTATAAAATATCAAGTGTATGGATAAATTCTTGTACAGGTACCACATATAACACCTAATGGAAGATATAAAGTAGTCTAAACATTGGGTAATACAGCTTCCAGATTTTATTTTTCATGGGCTGTCAATTGTAACTCTCCTACATGTCAGGACAATATTCTTCCTGGTAACACACAATGGTAGATTTAAAATATTTAGAGCACCATGAAAATGCTACATTCTCTGACTTACTAATGTTTGGCAAGTTTCTGCTGCTTCCTTATAATGCTGATGTCCTTGACAAGCAACATGTGCTTGCAAGCCTAAGAATTTTTCTACATCAGCAGACAAGGTAAGGAAGGAATGTGAAGGAAATAAGGATACCTCTTCTGCTTCTCAAGCGCTACTCAAGAAGAGCCTATTGATTCAGATCTCTAAAGACCTTTGTGAAAAATAACAACAGAACAACAACAAACTTGTCTTCCCTTGATTTAGGAAATGGACTGGAAAAGATCTCAATTTGGATCAATATAACCTGTTGCCAACTAATCTTCTTGAGCATAGTCAGGTGTTATACAACCCAAATTTTCTTTAAAGGATGTGTTAAGGTCCCACAGCATTTCCTCTTCTATCACCCAAAGAGGCCATATAGCTGGGCTTGCAAGCACCAAGAAAGAGAATAAGCCCATGGAAGAACTGATTTTTTGATGTGCAGCAAATTGGAGCTCTGAAAATATCAAAGGAAACTAGGTCATCACCATCACTTATTTTTTAGCTTCATGCATGCAATTCACCAATAAATAGTGCTTATGATGCATTTGCTTGTTTTATCAAGGTATACTGAAGATACAATGATACAAGATTTCATGAAGAGATTCCTTATCTATCAGTACACATGATATATAAATGCTACCTTCCTGTAGGCCTGACAAACATGGCTTTTGGAAAACAGGAATTAGGATATCTTTATTGCCTAGGAACTACTTTAACACTGAGTGGGATCACAAAATTTAGCTACTGAAAAAAATAAATCCAAACAAAAGGTCAGAGGTCTACAGATTTTATAGAAATCATTAAAAAATAACTAAACTCACCCTCAGCTATGCCTTCTTCTGTAATGAAAGCCCCAAATCTACCATTCTCATATTGTCTTTTCTCCTCCTTTACTTCTTCAGGTATTATCCTATTATCCTCATTTTCTGAGCAAATGGCATTAAACCCAAGCTTTGTTCCACACTCCATCTCATTTATAATCTTCAAGGAAGATATCTGAATACAGAATAGAAATCACTTTCTTCATGTCTTTAATATCTTCTCTTTCTTTTGAAAATGCCCTATGTCTTTTCCACAAACTTCAGTTGAGTTCTTACCCTTTCTCTAAAATATCTGAAAATCCTGAAGAAGTATCTCAGGTTGTCTTCTGTTATAACCTTGTACTAAAATTCCTGTGTATGAAGAGTGGTTTAGAAAGGCAAATTGGTTAGTTATTTTCACCTCCTTTATCTTTATTACTACTGTTTCTTATAAATGGATTCCACTCGTACCTAATATACAGAGAATTTTCCTTTATATCACGAGGTGCCATGTGACATATGGACCTCCTATTTCTACCTTCTCAGAAACCTTCCATCTTCATTGTAAGAGCTGCTGAAACCTGCAGTGTGAAAACAAGCACATTCATTCCCTGCTTATGCTGCAGAGAATTAAATCCCAGTCACACCTGGCCAAATCTGAATACAACAAAGTTGACAAGTGTCAAAAAATATATATATATTTCCAAAGAATTTGTCCTATACAAGAGGAAGACAATAGAGTTGAATTCTTAGGGAACTTGAGTGCTAAAGGTTGGCAATTAGGATCATAAATAAACAACTTCTTACTTTGGGAATTAGTGTCATTCATTCACTGGATGATGAAGACAGAGCTCATATGTTGTTTGCTTTACCTGTTTGTTTTAGCCTGGCAAAACACAAGAGTATTTATTTTTTTGTCTACAGAACTCTTCCATATCTCTTTGGAAAAGCAGAAAACTTCAAGCAAATTTTCCTGATCAACTCATCATCCGTTTGCCCTTGTAAACTCAAAAACATACTCAGAGTTTAAGTCTTTCCTCATCTCCACCATAAAATCTTCTATTGGGTCCTTTGAAATTTCCTTGCATTACCCCTAACTGTCCTTTTCCCCATGCAACTTCTTACACAAACCTTCAGACTCTCTAGCTTTTACTTATGCAGTTCTACACATTTTTGATATTGCCAGGTCCCACTGCTCTGAATCTAGCTCTTGCAGAAGGCTGCTATCTTTTCACAGGTACAAGGCAGCCTCATCACATCACCTTTATATATCTGTTTGCTCTTATCTTGTCCAGATTTTGTCAAAAATTCTACTTGCTTTTAAAAGTCTGTAGGGACAACATTTGAGTCTCTGCTGTCTTTGTCCCTTCATCTTCTAGCTAGAAATGCAAAAACTGCCTGAATGAATAAGTTCAGAACAGTATAGCTCTGGCAACAGACATTATTACATGCCTCAGTTGAAGGTATAAGAAAAAAAATGGACAGGCAGTTACAGCTGTGCACAGAGAATTATTTTTTTTTCACAGTCCTTTAAATGAAAAACTGACTTCTGTCTTGAGGCATGAGATGAAGCAGTTGTTTACCATGATGAATATACTTGAAGATGTGATTTATTTTTATTTTTTGACTTTTGAAAAATAAGGTGGTTGGTTTTTTAAGTTCTGTGGTTTCTCTTTGTCAAGTTCTCTGCAAAGAAGCAATTTCATAATAGCCTTTCTTCATGCAGTTTGTGCTATACGGAATGGCCTCCTAACATCTTTCTACATATCCTGACACTTCTGTAACTATTCACCCTCAGCACTTCAAACATGAGCTGAAAGTAATTGGAGAATGGAGGGAAGGCAGGGGAGTAGGGGGAAGGGAGAAGAGTAGGGGGAGGGGAGGGGAGTGGGGGGAGGTGAGGAGGGAGGCGAGGCGTGGAGAGGCGAGGCAGGACAAGGAGAGAAAATAACTATTCCAGAGCATAATATTGCCTAAGGTATCTTTAACATAGGGGCGGAGTGTGGGGAGGTGTATTTTTTGGATCAGCAAATGAAGGGACACAGAGAACTCTGACAGCTGTGGGAATAAGTACAACATTCAGAAGCTGCCAGCACTGAAGGGTCTTTCTTTTGCCACCTTTAATTTAATAGAAACCAAATTTATGATATGGCCATCTTTCTCCAATTTGCTTTCTTTCACCCTCCATGCCCTTCGGTCCCCTCGTCTCTTTCAGAACATTAAGAACCTGAAATGTTCATTTTGGCTTGTACAATAATAATTGTTAAAATGACAATAACAAAAAAACAAAAACAAAACAAAAAAAAAAACTAAAGCTGAAAAGCTGCTGAGGGGATTGAAGGGAGGGGGCAGGGATGCATGACAGAGAAAGCAGGGCTTTGTTAGTATGAGCTGTCACTGTGAATTGAGGGTGGCTCATCTCAAGTGCACTCCTAGCAATTTCATGGAAGAGCAAGAAAAAAAATGCAAACACAAAAGCAAGCCTTCCATTACACACTGCTGTTTCAGAACTCTGGCCTCCTGTCACTGAAGACTGCTTCAATGGACAAGAAACTCACCTTGGAGAGAGACATCCAAGAATTCTAACATGCCTAGACACACTAAGAGACACCCAGAGGAACAGGAGTGGTCTGAAAAGTCAAACAAAACCAAAAGAGAGCAGATTGGCTGACTCGAGGCAGGAGGAGAAATAAGTTCCTCAATTAAATTACCTCAGAAATAGATGAAGAAGGCATACATGAGAAGCACGAAGAAAATGAATTGTTCAGGGTGTTAATAGAACACCTGCCTATCTGCAGCAGAAGCCAAAGGATCTGCCTGAAATTACCATATGAATTACCAAGCCATATCTTTTACTGTAAACAAAAATTGACCACCCACTTGCAGCCAGACTCCTAAGGGGACCAGGTATCCTATCATATACATGCTCAATGTCTTTCAGGTAATGAATGGTTCGAAGGGAAGAAACAGACTTTATTAAACCACTGGCGTTTGCTAGCAGTAGGAAGTTGTTGGGGTGTGTATATGCACCCTTACTTTCCATAGCAAAGAAGAAACAGAAATCAAAAGATGTGATTTAACCAAGATCACAATCTCACATCCAACCCTGCAGCATTTCTTTTGAGCTTTACTGTTTCTGCAGGGGTCTCTGCATCTTCAGTGTGGAATCTAATTAGGATTTTATTTAACATTTACACTTCTCTAAATATTTACAGACATTTTCTGTCAGTTCAAATTGTTCCCCCTTTTTCTCCTCGTTACCACATTACTCCTCATTATATCCTCTTAACCAAGTTTGTATACAACTCCTCTCCATACATGCTTTTACATGCTTATAAAGAACACATGCCCAGTCTCACACTGTTGACATTTAGCAGAACCATATGCATGTAGTTGTCTCCAGCTGCTTCTGTAAGTCAGTCTGTGTACAGGATATTTACAGAAATACAGAATTTACTTGATGATACTCTTTCTTTTCTTCCATATATAAATCTTCTGTGTTCTATCAGTCAGTCTGACCTTCTCCACAACCCTTTTATCTCTCCCTTTCTTCTGACTGCCCGCACATACTATTAGTACTGTAGTTCCTAGTCATCCTTTTGACTTAGGCCCTAGCTACAAGAATCACAACACTTTTGTGAAAACTGCAAGACATTTAAAAATTTCTGCCGTGTAAAAGACAAAAAAATCTTTCTTTCCTATTGACAGAAGAAAAATATTTCAAGACCATTTATCAAACCAGCAAGGTTAAAAAGGCAAGAACAAAGTACAAGTCAACACAAAACATGTAGAAGAACCTAGAGCAGCTCCAATAAAATAGCTATGGTGATTGTTTCTGGATCCTTTGTCAAAATTCAGTTTAAAATCTCCCTAAGAACTGTAAGAACTGTAGTTTTCATATTCATTTATGACTCACTCAGCTATATGGTATTAACGTGCTATACCAGGGTCATGTGTATTTAGGTGATGAGTAAATGTTATTATGTATATTTCTTGTTATACAGTGCCTATCTTTATTCTTTATCTATATCTTCATCTTTAGACAGTGCCTATCTGTCAATTTTCTACCTCCTTACTTTAATAAGCAGAAATGCAAAAGGTGAACAGATTTGATGAATCACAACAATACTTTTTGGAGTATGAAGTTGTAGAATAATTGCTGGAAGTGACTTATTGGGACTAAAGGTATGTGCACATCTTACAGGAAGGCATGGCATTGAGGAAACTTCCAGGGTGAGATATAGTAGATATGCAAAGGACCTGTTCCGTGATAGTGCCCTTGGCAACACAACCTGCAGCCTTAGATATTGGCAACAAGCGGGGAGCTTGGTGTGCTTTCTCTAAAAGAAATTGCATGCAGGGTGGAGCAGAGTGGAGACACTGTGTCCAGGCTCCGTGATATCACCACAGGGATGAGGAACTTCATGGTACTATGGAACTGATAAATCACATAGTCAGCCCAGAGCCAGCTGTTTTCCATTTTTTGTCAAAATCATGTCCTCTAGGTGAACTTTGCTCATTATAATCTCATTTTAATAGAATCTTAGGACCCAAAGAACCTGTGCTCCTGTTGCTTCAATAAACTTCACTGGTCATTAACCTACTTGACTGAAGGTCTATCGTACTATTTGTGCAGCCATGATCATGGTAATTCAGTATATTGAATGTGACTAGACTTACAGTGCCAAATTGGGCATCACCCAGAATCTAAGCCCAGATGCCCCCAGCCCCTTTGATATCTGAGGACAAGCTGGAATACAAAGTGATTTAGTTCCTGCCAAACTTCTTTACCCTTTAATGAAACAGAACTGAAATGAGGGAAATTGAAGGTGGTGTACAGGAACAATAGAAGGTGGAAAAACAGAGTAACTCAGAACATAGACAAAAAAGAAAAATGAAGAGGTGAAAAATGCTAGAAATACTCTATAAATTATAAGAAGATGAAATGGAGAAGAGTAGGATGTAGAGGAGGTGTAGAGAAGATTAAAATAAAATTAAGAAATGCTCTCTAAGAGCTGCTGTGGCAAGCTAATGCTCAGAAAATCTGCATCAAGCCCTGATAGTGTCTCCCATCTTGCACAATGAAGCTACATGCTTTCTCTGAGCCACAGAGCTACATTCCCATTGCTATATTCTCCAGGGCAGATTCTGCCTCAACAACTCCTCTCCATGTACAAGTACATCAGCTGATAAACTCATTATTTTCTGCCAAGAGGAAAGAAAGGAAAGCCCACTCAACAGAAAGCAAGAAAGAGAAGGTACGAGGGGAAATCATGGAACTGGCACATTAAGATAAAAAGCAGACACAACACAGAAAGCTTCAGGATGTAAAACGTAAAAGTGAATCAAATGAGAAACAGACATGGAAATTTTGTTTCTCAGATAGAAGGGGTTCCTCACCTGACTGGCTGGTGCTAACATTGATTGTGGCATAATGGGGTGCTTCTGAACTCAACTCAGTCACCAAGTTGACAGCCTGGATCTCAAAGGTGTACTGCACACGGGCCAGCAAGTTGGAGACCTGCACACGACTTTCTGTCAGACCCATTTGGCGTGGTTCAAATTGTACACTGTCTCCACAGCGCACACAGGGTCCTGGAGAACCTGTTGGGCATACTTTGCAGATGACATTGAAGAAAACATCTTTGCGGCCACCCAGGTCCTTGGGAAGGCGCCAGGTCAGGAGAACGTTGGAGCCAACAATTTCATAGCTAAGGTCACGGGGAGCAGAGGGAACACCTAGAAGACAGAATGAAAGACAAAATCCTATGAAAGAATGAGAAAAAAGTGGAGGAGTGATGAAGACAAAGAAGGGGGGAAAAACATAAGAACAAGTTACTTTTTATTTCTCTTCTCTAGCTCTTTCTCTGTACAAGGTTAAGAAAAACATGTTCTTTGCTACATCATACACATACACACTGGAGCAGCCACACTAACACATTTTATGGACACAAAGTTGATGAGAAAGGTCTTTGTTTCAAGAGTTTCATTTTTCCCCAAAAGAATGTTGTTGGAGTGTTTAAGAAACCTCCAAGCCTTTGAAATACTGAGTTTTGCAACTTAGTAAAGATTTGTGTCTAATGAGACTTCTAGATCTCTCCTTTGGCACCTAATACCTCTGAATTCTCTCAGACTTTAGTTAGACTGTTCCATCAGCTGTGGGAGCTGAACCCCACTTACCCTACAGTTATTCCTGTTACCAGCCAGGCATGAGGAATAAAATCTGGCAGCAGAAAAAAAAAAAAA
>NC_048893.1:80154566-80156283 GCF_011077185.1 Oxyura jamaicensis | reverse complement strand
AAAAAAAAAAAAAAAAAAAAAAAAAAAAAAAAAAAAAAAAAAAAACAGCTCATTCTGTGCATTCACCACTTGCCCTGTCAGAGACAGTGAAGAGAAGGCAGAAAATGCAGAAAGTGAGAAGATTACATGGGGATAAGAATGGGACAAGACATTGGAAGCTAGACAGTGAAAAGCTCAGAAAGGTAGAAATAAGTAGCAGAGTTGCACTGCTCAACTTAGGTATGAAGATGATGTGATCGTTGAGGTGATCACCAAGGTGATCGGCTCCAGGGCAGATGCGTTCTGCAACGGAGCAGGGGGTCACGGTCTGCAGGGTGTTCCCTACAACCAGACCCTTCAAGGTAGCCAAGAGCACCCCTTCTCTGTCATACAAAGGCAACCCCTGGAGAGTGCCAGTGACCAAGAGTGCGACAGTGGCGTGGCTCTCTATATTACAGAGAGTTTCAATGTTGTTGAGCTCAGGGTTGGGAATGATAAGGTACAGTCCCTATGGATAAGGATCAGGGGGATGGTCAACAAGGCGGACATCCTGGTGGAGGTCTGTTATAGACCGCCAAACCAGGATGAAGAAACAGATGAGGCATTCTACAAGCAACTGGTGAAGTTGCGCAATCACCAGCACTTGTTCTCATGGGGAACATTAACTTCCCGGATATATTCTGGAAAGAAGAGGCAGGCAACTCGGGGAAAGTACAAGGACGTTGCCAGAATATGCAGAGAGAAAATCAGAAAGGCTAAAGCCCAGCACAGGCTCAACCTAGCCACTATGGTTAAGGATAACAAAAAGTATTTTTGCAAATATAATAATGGTAAGAGGACATCCAAGGAGAATCTCCATCCTATACTGGACGTAGGGAGAACATGACTACTGCAGATAAGGAAAAGGCTGAGGATCTTAATGCCGTCTTTATATCTGTCTTTACTAGCCAGACCACTTATCTTTGGGAGTACTCAACCTCCCAACCTTGAAGTCTGGGATGGGGAGCAGAAGAGACCCCCCACAGTTCAGGTGGAAACAGTTAAGAGACCTACTGCTCCACCTGGACTGTCACAAGTCTATGGGGCCAGATGGGATCCACCTGAGGGTGTTGAGGGAGCTGGTGGATGTGATTGCCAAGCCGCTTTCCATCATCCATCAGCAGTCTATCAGCAGAGAGGTCCCGGATGACTGAAGTCTTGATAATGTGATGCCCATTTATAAGAAGGGCCGTAAGAAGGAGCCAGGGAACTACAGGCCTGTCAGCCTGGCCTTGGTGCCAGGAAAGGTAATGGAACAGGTCATCTTGAATGAAATCACACGGAATAAGCGGGACCACTGGGGGATCAGGCCCAGTCAGCATGGGTTCATGAAAGGCAAGTCCTGCTGACCTACCTCATCTCCTTCTATGACCTACCTAGTGGATGAGGGAAAGGCTGTTGACGTAGTCTGCCTAGACTTCAGCAAGGCCTTTGACATGGTCTCCCACAGTATTCTCCTGGAGAAGCTGTCAGCCCATGACTTGCAGAGGTACACTCTTTGCTGGGTTAAAAACAGGCTGTACAGCCAAGTCCAGCGAGTAGTGGTGAATGGAGTGAAATCCTGCTGGTGACTGGTTGCCAGTGGTGTTCCCCCTAGGGGGCGGTGTTGGGGCACATCCTCTTCAATATCTTATCGATGATTTGGATGAGGGAATTGAGTGCACTATCAGTAAGTTTGCAGACAACACCAAGCTGGGGG
>NC_048893.1:80131457-80154556 GCF_011077185.1 Oxyura jamaicensis | reverse complement strand
GAGGTTCAACATGGCTAAGTGCCAGGTCCTGCACTTTGGCCACAACAACCCTATGCAAAGCTACAGGCTTGGTGCAGAGTGGCTTGAAAGCTGTGCAGAGGAAAGGGATTAGGGGTGCTAGTTGATGCTCACCTGAACATGAGCTGACAGTGTGCCTAGGTGGCCAAGAAGGTCAACAGCATCCTGACTTCTATTAAAATAGCATAGCCAGCAGGATTAGGGAGGGGATTGTCCGCCTGTACTATGCTCTGGTGAGGCCACACCTCGAGTACTGTGTTCAGTTTTGGGCCCCTCAGTACAAGAAAGACATTGAGGCCATGCAGAGTGTCAAGAGAAGGGCTATGAAGCTGGAAAAGGGTCTAGAACACAATAACTATGGGGTTGTTTAGTGTGGAGAAGAGGAGGCTCAGGGGAGACCTTATTGTTCTCTACAACTACCTGAAAGGAAGTTGTGGGGAGCTGGGGGTCAGCCTCTTCTTGCAGATAACTAGTGATAGGACTAGAGGGAATGGCCTCAAGTTGTGCCAGGGGAGGTTCAGGTTGGAAATTTGGAGAAATTTCTTCTCAGAAAGAGTAGCTCAGCATTGGAACAAATTGCCCAGGGAGGTGGTAAAGTCACCATCCCTGGCAATGTTTAAGGAAAGGTTGGATGTGGTGCTTAGGGACATGGCTTAGTGGGTGACATTGATGGTAGGGGTATGGTTGGACCAGATGATCTTGGAGGTCTTTTCCATCCTTAATGATTCTAAGATTCTATGGAGACAAAGACAGAAAAGGCAGGGATATAGCTACTGAGCTCTGTAGCAGGGAGGGGTAAGGGAAACGTGATTTACAGAACACTTCCCTCCAAAGGCTTCAATGAAATCCACGAATTTTCATTCTCACTATACCCTTATTATCAGCAAACGTCTATGAAACCTATAGACAAAGCCTTTTGTCTGTTTACTATTGATAAATTGAAAGGATTATACTTTTTGAGTATTTCCACTAGCTGTATCTTCCTGTGGACTCTTATTCCCCAAAAATATGCCAGAAAATTGCACACAAAAGACTGGTTAAAATATGTATTTGTGATAAGATGAAGCAATTTGTATTGTGGTATAGTATTTAATAGTATAATCACATACTAGTTTTCCCCAAAGGTTCTTATTGCAACCAATGCAAAGGATATATAACTGCTCAGTAAAAAGATGCCTGTGAAGCTAAGATTGCTTGATGTTGTTAAAGATGGATTCTGTGCAGTGTACAAAGCAAGGGATTACAGAAAACAAAACAAAGCACATTTCCTAATTTCTGAGTGTTTAACTTCACAGATGTAGAGTGTCTGTAAGTTGCTTTAGGACGTGAATTCATTCCTTGTCACTTCGACAAATTTCATGAGTGATTCTTGATGTATTATTTAAATCAGATTTTGAGTGCTCATCATTAACCCTACTTCATTTTCTGGGGTTAATTACTTGCTTGACCTATTAATGTTCATAATCATTGACTGTGAAAAGTTATAACTGATGAGATAAGCCAATGAGAAAATTTATCATTTCCATAAGTACAATTTGATTTCTACATAGTCAATATGGTCTTCACATCTCCAGTGTGGTCTATTGGTCATGAAAAGAGATGATTTGGAACTCCAATGAATCATTCAGGCAAATTTTCCCTCATTAACTGCCCTTCTCCCTGCATTCAAACACTCCATTCAAATACTTACCAGTGCAGGGAGCATCAGAATTGTCAGAAGCAGATCGGTAGTAGTGATTCTGACACACACATTCACTGGAACCTGGCTGTGGAGCATGGCTGTGGGCAGGGCAGAGATGGCAAGGGTCGTCTCCCACAGACACTTTAAAGGAACCAAGGGGACAGGCTAAGGGGATGAAAATGAGACAGTCAAGAGCAGGAAACACATTATTTCAGATTCCAAAAACAATGCAATCTTATTTATATTTAACTCATGCTGCTGCTGTTGGAAGAATTTGTTACACAGATTATCTACTGCAGGTTTATTTGCTTCATGGCTAAACAGACAATACCAGCTCTGGGCTGGAGCATGCGTTGTTAAAGTTGCAATTTCATAGAATATCCCGAGTTGGAAGGGACCCATAAGGATCATCAAGTCCAACTCCTGGTACCACACAGGTCTACCCAAAAGTTTAGACCATGTGACTAAGTGCACAGTCCAATCTTCTTGAATTCAGACAGGCTCGGTGAAGTGAATATTCACTGGAGAGCATGTTCCAGTGCGCAGCCACCCTCTTGGTGAAGAACCTCCTCCTGACGTCGAGCCTAAACTTCCCCTGCCTCAGCTTAACCCCGTTCCTGCAGGTCCTATCAATGGTGTTTATGGAGAAAAGGTCTTCTGCCTTTCCACTCCCCCTCACGAGGAAGTTGTAGACCATGATGAGGTTCCCCCCTCAGCCTCGTCTTCTCCAGGCTGAACAGGCCCAGTGACCTCAGCCGCTCCTCATATGTCTTCCCCTCTAGGCACCCTTCACCATCTTTGTTGCCTTCCTCTGAACACTCTCAAACAAGTTAATGTCCTTTTTGTACTGTGGTGCCCAGAACTGCACACAGTACTCGAGGTGAGGCCGCACCAGCACAGAGTAGAGCAGAATGATCACTCCCCTCGACCGACTAGCACCAAACTAGTTTAGTTCATTCTACACAATAGGTACTTACACTGATTCCCTGTCAGATGAAAGAGAAGTAGTCCAGAGACAGCTTTGGCCATCTGAAATAATTGTCTTCTCCTTACTCACCCAAAGAGCATTACCATTGGAGAAGCAAAAGTGCACAGTCATGTAATCTGTCTGGAAATAGCCTTAACCACCCGCACCTCCTTTCCTCCATCCAACACAGCCACAAAAATGGATTTTTTTAATGCTGCCTTAGACAGGTTAATTGCTCAAAGTAATATGAGATACCATTATTTTTTGATTTTGCATCAAAATGAAGAGCCAGAACGAAGATATGCAGTCCTAATTGTTTTTTTCTGGACACTTCCCAGTAATGGATAGAAGCTTCTTAAACTAGTCAGGTTTAATCTGCAACTGCATTGGAGCATACCTGTGGAAAAAGCTGAAACAAGGGGGGAAATCCAACGTTCAGGGAAAGAAAAAAAAAATAAAAAGGTTAACAATATGGGAGTGTAATACATTCTAGGGTCAGCAAAGATGCTATGCTGAATAACATAGCAGAAGGTGCTTGGATCTTGCACTGAATTAGTAGGATAGAGCTTTTATAGTTTTAAATGGTTTTATATGTTTTCTAAAGCTGCTTTTCTGTATAAATAGACACAATTTTTACATGCTATGGACTAACTAGCTCTTGTGAATGTTCTTTCATGAACTGACATTTGTTTAGTTAGTTTCACAATAAAGCACATTTGCAGGGAAGGGGAAGCTTTCAGATAGACCCCAAGTGAATGTTTGATTTCAGAAGACACATGGTAATGCTGCTTTCTCCTTTCAAGAGAAGAACTGTCCTAGTGATTACCATAACAAGAAGAATCCAATGGATCGTGAATAGCAAAAAATATTTCAAAGAGAACTGTGTAAAAGAAGAACATTGTGTGCAGATGTTAACACGAAGTTAGGATATTTTAATGAATATTTTGAAATGGAACACCACACCAGAAGCTGAAGAATTAATCCATCTAGTAATTACTTACTATGACAAAGGAAAGCAGACTTCCACCTCCTATAACAATTATTTGGAAATTACTTCTAACACATATAAATGTTGAGTGTCCATTTATGCATCTTCCTTAACAAATAAACAACTTCAGAAAAAACACAGTAGCTTGCTTATCTGTCCTTCTTACTTGTGTCCAATTCCCTTTGCTTTGCGTTCTCCAAGTCTGTTTGGGAATTTCTGATGTATACTTTGGGCCTGTGGAGATGCAAACCTTAACAAAGCTGAAAAAGTTACAGCCACATTCTGGACATAACAGCCAATAAACAGTATCTATGGAGTTCTGTCAGTTTTAAGTCTCATATTACTTCATCTTCTCTGTTGGAAGACTTCTGGCTGCAGAATAACCTCCACGTGTATTGTGACAGAATGTTAAGCCCTGGAACAGTCAGACCATAACAGGGACTTGAATAATGCTGAATCATAGCATTGGGATAGGAGGACAGACACTAAATCTTCCCAACACATGGAAAATGACAACTTTCAGTGTGTAATACATTGCCATATAGAATGAAAGGGAGAAGAAGAGATTGCAATTTTGCATATGACATTAAGTCTGCTCAGCCCTGCTGAGGCCACACCTGGAGTATTGTGTCCAGTTCTGAGCTCCCCAGTACAAGAGAGACGTAGAACTACTGGAATGAGTTCAAAGGAAGGCTGCTAAGATGGTTAAAGGACTGGAGTATCTGTCATACAAGGACATGCTGAAAGAACTGGGCAAATTTAGCCTGGAAAAGAGAAGACTGGGGGAGACCTCATTCATGTATATAAATATCTGAGGGGAGGGTGTTGAGAGGATGGAGCCAGTCTCTTTTCAGTTGTGTCCAGCAACAGGACAAGAGGCAATGGGCACAAACTGAAGCACGGGAGGTTCCAGCTCAAAATGAAGGCGCACTTCTTTATTGTGAGAGTGACAGAGCACTGTAACAGGTTGCCCAGAGAGGCTGCGGAGTCTCCTTCTCTGGAGATATTCAAAACCTGCCTGGATGCCATCCTGCGCAACGTGCTCTAGGTGATCCTGCTCGGCGGGGGGGTTGGACTTGATGGTCTTCAGAGGTCCCTTCCAACCTTGGCCATTCTGTGATTCTGTGAAAAGAGCCTTCAGACTTTTATCCAGCAGAAAGTCAAATTATTTTCATACAGAAAGTTCTGTCCCTATGCTCCTATGAGAAAAAATAAAAAGGAAATAAGATTTTTCCACTTTATGAAGTATATCCCCTTGATCCATTCATTCAGTTTAAGACTCTGCTAACAGTCACAGGTGTAGAGTATAATTTTCACATTTCTTGGCAAGTACTTCTGTACTGACACTATGAGCATTACCAATGGGAAATTCTCATCCAACATTATAAATAAATGGTAAATAAAAATTTACAATTTTCTTGGGTCTTCTGTATTTATTTCAAATTTGAAAATGCTAAACTGAACATGAATGTTGTTGTGTTTTTTTTTGTTGTTGTTGTTTTCTTACAAGTAATTCTCATCCATATTTTCTTGCATCAAACTGCTTGCGTGGGGGAGTTAGATATGATGACCTCCAGAGGCCTTTTCTAAGCTCAGCCATTCCATAATTCTGTGATGTCTTTTGAACATATGCAAATTAAAATGTCTGGTCAGATCACTCTGGTCCCAGCTGCCCCAGTGTCAGAGTTTTCACCACATATACATGATTGTCAGAGGATGGGGAACAGTGAAAGGTAAAATTCTTGCCACTAGGAAACATTTCAGCTGTTCAGAAGCAAAATGAGAATAGGATTGACAGGACCCCTCTGAGGGAGGAATCTGAAAAAAAATATGTTCAAACAAGATAAACAAAAAAGAATAAAAAAATCAGTAGGGAACAGACTCACGTGGTCAGTTCAACCCATATAACAGAAATGGCAGCTGGAGAGCTATTAAGAGGAGTACAGAACAACTTTGGAGGAGTGATGTCTCTGAAGTGGTTATATTGTCTGGTGAAACAAATTAATCACTATCCTGCTCTACATGAACCTATGATCCTATGATCTCATACTGGTCTTTCCAGGAGAGAAGGCACATACTGAGAAAGGATCGTGTTTTGAAACCCTTATTTCTGCTCCCAGGGATTTCTACTGTCTCCAGTAGAAAACAAAACAAAGAAACAAAACAAAGAAAACAAAACAAAACAAAGAAACAAAACCCACAGAAAATGAACTCATATAGCATATCTGAAGCTAAGTTGATTTGTAAAGATTAAACATGATTAACATATCCCTTACCTTCCTAATGCAAAGATAATTAGGGAAAAAAAAAATCAAATCAAAACAAAAAAAAAAAAAGCAAGCAGACTATGACCTAAAATATCTAGTTACTCACATTTTGGCCAACATGGCAGAGACTAACTTGTCTCCATGATCTCCATGTAGCTAAAGAATAGCCTCATGAATATGGTCAGGTACTACAGCTGTCACACACCTGCTTCCATCTGAACTCAGACCCTTGCCTCTGTATCCAGTCAGGGAGATAGTTAAGTTTGTGAGCATCTTCATCCCTTTCCAAAATTGCCTAAGATACGCTGGCTCACTTCACTCAGCTCACAGATAGCAACAACAGTCATTCCCATAACATGTAGCATTTCCTCGCACTGCCTCAGTCCAGTCACTCTATAAAAAAGATATCAAAGGTTAAGTCTGAAGAAAAAAAATAAATAAATAAAAAAATCCCTGGCAATCTAAATATGTAAAAGCTACCTTCTTTTAGTCCAGAAATTATGGTGAGCCTAGGGCTGTCTTTCCACAGTGTTTGTCTCTCTTTTGTTTCTGCAGGATTCCCTTCTTCATACCATGAGATTTTTCACTTTTCATGCACCTTATATTCCTCTCTTAATGCAGATCATGACATCACGTTCACTTTCTGTGCTCCTACAATCTCTGCAGACAACTACTGCACTCACTGGAGGCAGTCATAATGAATAACCAAGTTGAAGTGAACCCACATCACTAAGACATGTATTGCTTTAATGAACATCACCGTCTTAGGACCATCCCAGAGAAAGCCGGAACAAGAGCAGCTTCTCCTGAAACACCTCCACTGTGTGTCTTTTGGAAAAACTTCACAAAAAACACATGCCTTGTCACTGTGTCATCCCAAAGGCATCAGTACTTTCCAGGAAAACAGAGATTCAGTAGTAATTGATTGATGGTGTCTAATGTAAGGACAGAGGGTAGCAGAGCTAGCACCTCAAGGGACAGAAAAAGCTGTCACTTCCCATTAAGTCAAGGCTACTATGAAAGGTGAAGGCAGAGTTTGGACTATGCAAGAGCTTTTCTCTCAGTTTGTCTGAGCTATTTTTCACATCTTGGCTCTGTGTCAGAATGCCACAACAGTTCAGTTGGTCACAGCTTGTCTCAGAGATGCTGACCCAATTTCCCTCAGCTCCATCCTAGAGCACTCTCTTCTGCTTTGTCTGCATTTGCCTGACTGCTCCATGGGGAAATGTTCCACCTGGGAGGCTGGAGAAGCAGTTTCTGACAGACTTATAACATCAAAACACAGAGAAAAGTTCTGGAATCATGGGGTATGTGTAGGAGGGGACAGAACAAGAACCAAAGAAGACGAGAGAAGAAAAGGCATGAAGAAAAGCTCACTTGGACAATAAGAGTTGACAGTAAAGCTTCTGAGAGCATAAAAAAATACAGCAAGGAGAAGGCCCAAGAACAGAAAGAAACTTCATCAGAGCTATATGTACCCCCAGTACCATTTTTAGGGCATGGGATAGACATTAGGGTAACAATTTGACTTTTTGCACCCAGGCCTGATTTGGAAATGAGATGAGACTTATGAAGACATTAAGAAGAGCATAAAATCACTCTCCTTTTGACTGAGACAGTCAAACAAGAGTTCTGTGGAGAAGATCTTTCCTCTACTCCTAAGGAGAAATTCTCCATTCTCCTTAGGAGAAAGTCTCCATTTTAAAATGTGCCAGGTTTTTTGACTGTTCTCAAGCAAAACAGACATGTCTGGGGAAGATTGGCTTTGACTACAGTGCAGAAAGAGGATTTGTCCAGGTACTAGATTAACAAAGCTTTTTGGTCCATGAGAGGAGAGAACGTCAATATGTAAAAGTAAAGAGCAAGGCTAAAGGGTCGTACATCCAGGGGTGTTGTTGCTGGTCCAGAAAACAAGATATACAGGAAAAGCTGCCCAACTCTTTCACACACATACATAATTCCCACAGCCACCTTTTCAGAACCGACATAGTACAAGACATTTGCATTGCAGAGCAAGGTAAAGTCAAAGAAACATTACTGCATGGGATGTAACAGTTTTAATCAGATTATTCTCTCCAAGTCACCAATTTGCTTCTGGTTGCTGCCATACTATGAGAGAGAGCACAACAGTATTAGAGAACAACACCTTGGGGAGGTCAGGTGTAAGGAACTTCTAAGGGCAGAAGGGATCTATTGGCTTTGATACTGGCTTTTGATACACTCAATAATCTGAAAATATTTGTCATTTAAATTGCATTTGTAGGATTGAATGGAAGAAGATAGGCCCCTAGAGTTATGGGAATATCTAGCAGAGATGCAGTTTTTAGGATTGCATTGAAATTACTGTATCTCATTTTGGATCCCTCAAAGTTGTTGAAAACTGGAGCAAGCTCAGCAGAGGGCCACTGAAATAGTTACACAGCTGGAGTACCTGCCCTGTGAAGAACCTGGAGAACATGAAATCCAGAAGCAGCCTTCCAAAATCTACAAAGACTTTATTAGAAAGATAGAGCCAGGTTCTTCACATCCATGCACAGCAGAAAGATGAGAGACAACAGGCACAAACTGAAACACAAAAAGTTCTGACTGGAAGTTCTATAAGGAAGTCTTTACTATCATGAGGACCATCAAGCACTGGAAAAATTTATTTGGAGAGGTTATTTAGTTTCTATTCCTGGATATTTTCAAGACCATATTGAAAAAATGCTCTTGAGCAACCTGTCTGCCCTTTTTTTGAGCCTGTTTTGAGCAAGAGGTTGGATAAGAGATATACATTCTTACCTGCCCAGATACTACTTTCTTTTCTAATCACCTGGAATATTTACACAAACATTTTACCACTGTCCTGTTACTTCAGTTTAAGACAGTGTTAGTGAGCCTTAGGACATGGTTTTGTTATCTGAAGGTTCGTGCCCAATGCACCTGGCCAATAGGCACTGATAGTTGGAATCTACATGAAGGTCTATTAAATAATTAATTAATTCTGCAGAATCAGATGCTTGGCAATCTTTTGCAAAGAAAGCACATTTCTTACTTGAAGTGTCATTATTTATACACACCTAACTTGTGAAATTATCTCTCTAGCTACTTCTGATTGTTTGTTTTAGTTCACCTAACTTATCTCTGTTGAGGATGTGAGTTACAAAGGACCAGAGGGGGCGAACACCAAATCCCGTATTTCCATACATTTCCATTTTGGTGTGGTTTTAAATATACTAATGACCTTTAATGAGCAAAAGGTCAGTCTGGAATCTTCCTTCAGCTGTTTTCTTAGTTCTTATTTTCTTGCCTTCATCCCTTATCTGCTTTGCTTTTGCTCGCTCAAGACTACTGGTCTCCCAGTTTTCTTCAAGGTCTCCTTGTTTTCTTCAGCTCAGGACTACAGTTTCACATCACTAACTTAACAACTGATCTTTGAAAAATCAGACCCTCACCCCTTTACTTGCATCGGATCTATATTGACTGTGTGGTTTCAAAGTGAGTCAATTCACCTGTCTGATCTGTTGGTAAAGTAGTCTAACAGATAAACAGAGGAAAAGAAAAACAAAGATTATTTGGCAATTGTCTGTGTTGTCAGTCTCTGAGGTTGTGCAGTCACAAGATTCTAAGAGAAAGGGTGATGGGAAGCCCTAAAGATAAGCAAAATGTCGGCAGGGACTGGATATTCAGCAGATTATAACACCATAATAATCACAGGAAATCATTACATATTGTTAGGGTTTAGACTTATAAACTGTGTTTTACACTAGTATTTCATCAAAGCAATGATACACAGTGTGTGCTTGGCTATTTTCAGTAAATATAAACTATTTTGCAGTACATTGAATTAAAGCATAATATGCCTATTAATAATAAAAGCTAGGCATCTTTAAAAACATTAACAATAGGTGTTTTTTTTTTTTTTAATTTTCACTAATAGTAACAGAAGGTCCCATAGTGGGACCTTCCCCTTACCTGCTTAACACACTCCCAGCTGCTATGTCACACAATCACTTTTGAATATGCAAGGTTAGTGGAATTTTCCACTGCAAAAACACCTTCTATTACAAAAACACAACTTTGTTTCTCACATAAGGGTTTGTATAAAGAGTCGCATGGAAAGTCCTAACGTGTGCCAGCTTTGTAGGAAAACACCTGGTACCCACACTTGCACAATAATAGAAATAAACAATATCTAGACCCAGTGTGTGAATTGGCTCATTGCACACCAGGTAATGAATCCAAACTTTTTATCAGACAATATAGGTAAAAGGTGGTAGGACCCAATGCCATAGACACAAGTTGCAATAATCTCTTATTACCTCTTATTACAATCTCCTGCTACATAGGAAAAAGAAATTTCACCATGTCACAAAACATTGGGAACACTTGCTGAAAGATGTTGTGGAATCTCCATCTTTAGGAATAATGACAACTAGACTAGAATAGTCCTTGAGTGACTTAACACACTTTGGTCCTGCTGTGAGAGTGGGGTTGGAGCAGAGGATTTCCACAGGTCCCTGCAACCTAAATTATTATTTGTTTTTGTAGAAAGCATCTTTTAAATGACTAAGATTTGAAAAAGGTTTATTGTATATATTTTATTCTAGCAGCACATGCATATTTTGTATCAGATTATTGAAGTTTATGCTTTAACATAAATCTTAACATTTATTTAGGAACCCAGATTTCAAAAAAACAAACAAACAAACAAACAAACAAAAAAAATTAACCATGGTGAGGAAGGACATCTTTTCATAACACAAAAAAATAATCATTCAATATTCTTCCCTTATCAGCCCTCAAACAACTGTGTGCACAGTTATTAGCTCCTACAATTATCAGTAATACAGTTGTGATTCCTTCTGTAATCAGAAGGGACTGCATGTGGTCACAAGAGACTGGCAATTTTATCCTCTCCGGCTGACTTCATATATTCCTGCATCCTATGAAAGAAGAGCCTATAGCTACTACAGAAGCCAGGCAGATCTATTTCTTCCTTAATACTCCTAGAAACATACAGTGAAAGAAGAGAGGAGAAATAACTGTGTGTGGTTGGTTAATCTTGGCAAACAAACAAATGCTCACCCAGCCACTCCCCTTCTTCAGCAAGACATGGGGAGAAAATAGGATGCAAATGCTTATGGATTGTGATAAGACAGAGAATTGCTTACTGATTACAATCACAGGCAAAACTGTGCCTGTGGAAAATTAATTTATAGCTGATTAAAAGAAATTTGGGTAGTGAGAAAAACAAACAAACAAAACCCAATAAAACAACATCTTTCCACCCCCATCTCCCAAGCTTAACTTTACTCTTTCACTCTTCTACCCCACCTAAGCAGCACAGAGAAGAATGGAGGGTGTGCAGTCAGGGCATAGCAGTTTCTCTCTGCAGCTTCTTTCCTCACACACTTTTCCCCTGCCCCAGCATGGACTCTCCACAGGCTGTAGTTCCATCAAAAAATACCTATCTGCTCCAGCACGGAGTCTTCCAACGGCTGTAGTGTGGGTATCTGTTCTAGCATGGATTCCTCCACAGGCTGCAGAGAATATCTGCTCTGGTGCCTGGACTACCTACCTCCTCTTCCTCCTTCTCTGACCTTAGTGTTCCCTCTGCTATTTCTCTCTCTATTCCCTCCTCCTCTTTCTCTGGTGTTTTCTGACCTTTAATATTGGTTGCCCAGAAGTGCCGATCAGCTCAGCTCTGTCCTGCAGTTGGGCATTGCAAAACCAACTGGAAACAGTTGTCTGGCATGGGAAATCCCCTAGCCTTTTCCAACCAAGATACCCCTTCAGTCTCTACCAGTACTAAAGCCTTGCCACAAAAAGTTGCATACATTATGATACCCAACAAGGATATTTAGATCTCATGATCTATATAGCTTCCTCCAATTCATCCCTTGCAAAACATGGTTCAATCTGTGTTCCTTCTTGTACTCCAACAATCTTTCCCTCAGACATCAAAACTGGATAAAGGGATAAAAATCAATCCCCTGAGCTACAGAAACAGCAAGTGGATAGTTGGTTGGTAATTACAGATGTAGGGGTACACATATAGAAATGGTACATTTTCAGTGATATGGGGCAAATATCATACTGGATACTACTGTGGGGCAGAATAGAAAAACAGACAGAGCTTGATTGACAGAACTGCACTGGAATTAATTTGTATTTTGGACATGAGAAGGAAAAAAGAGAAAATCTATATTATTAATAAAATAGTTATATTTCACAGACCTCAAGCTCACTTTATTTCTTCTTTTAAAAGTGTCAGCTTAGTACTTTTATCAAGCAGTCATTTCTCTTTTTTTCCCACATTCTCATTTTTGAAATATTAAAAAAAAATGTTTTAGTTGTGAATTCTGAGCACTATTTGCAAAAGAATCTGGTAACTTAAATCCCATGTGACTTTTAGCTAAAAGCCCTGGATAAACAGTGGGTACTGAATACCAAGAAATGTATCACATTGTAAGCAGGTTTGTGGGGATGGAATCCAGGAACAACCATTTTCATTAATGAATTTGTCGATTTGAGAGAAGCCAATCAGTCCAGAATTTTGGGAATCAGTAATCTAGGATGGCCCAATCATCTAGAACTCTCCATTCCAGGCCTTCTATATGGAAAAACCCTTAGAGTTGCAGGAAAGCCTGCAAGGCAAGGCACCCTGTTTATATAAACCTACAGGAAGAAAATAAGCCAGGATTCAAACCTTCATTTTCCCTCTGTAAACTGCCATTCTCTTCTCTGGCTGTTGAACATGAGAAGAGGTCTACTTGGATATAGTGAAAAGTGAATCCCACACACACACTACATCCTGTATCACCTGGAGGGTTAACTGCTCATGCATGCTATTTCACTTCTCTGATTAGCTGGAGAAATTTGCCATATAGTAAGAACCAACAGGCAGTATTATGAAACAAATGAAAGAAAGAATATCTTAAGTCATGGTAGGGGTCAGGAAAGACAAAGTTATCTTGGAACGGTAGCAGGAGAGACAAAGATATCTACTTTGAATACTTCTTGTCAGATTCTTTGTACTAAATAAAGAGGTAACAGTTGGTCCAGAAAGGACTCTGCAGGCTTCCATATGGTGAGGAGGAGGGAAATGCCCACACACTCCTCTACTACAGCATAAGAGAACTTGCTTCTCCTTTCTATCCTATAGTTCACTCTTTAGTCTTGATAAAAAGAGCTCTGTGCAGGATGTTCAGTAGAGATCTGCTTTTAGGCTACTGTTTTTGCTATGTATTTCATAAAGAACACTATGTATATATCCCAGTGTCCTTTTGTTCTCAGGAAGAGGTGAGAATATACACAGAGAAGTACTGGAAAGGACTCTGTGCAAAGAAAATATGCAAGTAAGAGTACAAAGTACACTAGCAGAACGTGGCTCCATTCAGACAAGACAGCAACATATTTTTAGCAGAAGAGGAGGTGAGGAATGGCCGTCAAGCCAGAGGATTTTGCAAAAAACTTGAGGAGAAAAAATATATTCTAACATTCAAGTTGACTAGCTGGTTGTCTTTTCTAAATTTTGCCTGTTCTAAGCTGAGGAAGTGAGGAAGTGACTAATGGGTGTAGCATTCTGTAGTTTGATAGACTATCATTATTTCAGTTGTAATCTTAAAATATTGGCTCATTCTTATCTATGTTCAGCTCCTGCAATAATAGGCTGCAGGGGAGTATCAGCTTTTGTTGAAGACTACAAAAAAATGGAACCTTCAAGAATCTAGAAAAAAAAAAAAAAAAAAAAAAAAAAAAAAAAAAACATCATTTTTATTTGCCAAGCCTAATTTCCATTCTTTTGGAGTACTTATGACTAATATCTGATACTGAATTATTGACTGGCAGTTTACCTGGATTTTGGAATAGTCACACTACTGATAAAGAGAACAGTGCTAGTGCCATATAGAGCTGCTATATGACTGGCTGAGCTTTCGGTCACAGGAGCAGTGCTGTATGAATATAGTGACATTTTTTTCAGGATGAGCAAAATGAAAATGCACACGTTCTAATTGTTCTCAAAGAATAAACAAATAAAAAGTACTAATCAACTTCCTTTCATAAGTGTCCATCTTTCCTTTCATAAGTGTCTAGCACAATGAACTGTGTTTTAATAATGTTATTTTGCATAATCCCAATCACTTAATGAAACAGGAATTTAGGTAACATACTGACAATCATTAACTATCCTCTGCATTTGAACTCAGTGTTAACCAAAATGTTTGTACTTTCAATGTCCCAGACAAACTCTTGAATAAGTTACAATCTGACCTTAAAATTGTGTCTGCAGCTGAAGCTGGGTTCCACATTAGAAATAATTTTTTAGAATACTGACTGTGGTGCAGAAACATTTTACATTGTTAAGAACCCAAATACATGTGTATCAAAAACAAAGAAGCTCCACAATAACATTATACACAAAATTATATAAGCAACATAAACTGCATTTTGGTTCAATATATTGTCTTAAGGTTGAGATGGGAAGACATTCATGACATTAGACTCACGTTCAGATTCATGTCATGGTTTTGGCTGGGATAGAGTTAATTGTCTTTGTAGGGAGTCATGCAACACTGTGTTTTGGATTTTTGATGAAAAAAGTGGTGATAACACACTGATGTTCTTAGTTGTTGCAGAACAGTGCTTACACAGAGACAAGGACTTTTCTGAATCTTATGCTGCCCTGCCAGCTAGGAGGCTGAAGGTGTACAAGAAGTTGGAAGGGACACAGCCAGGACAGCTGACCCAAACTGAATAGAGATATTCCATACTATATCACATCAAGCTCAGCAATAAAGGCTGGAGTAAAGAAGGAGGAGGGGTGATAATGGTATTTGGAGTAATGGTATTTTTCTTCCCAAGAAACCATTATGCATGATGAGCCCTGCCTTCCTGGAAGTGGCTGAACACCTGCCTGCTGATGGGAAGTAGCAAATGAATTCCTTCTTTTGTTTTGTTTGCATGCATGGCTTTTGCTTTACCTAGTCAGCTATCTTTATCTCAATCTACAAATTCTCGCATTTCTACCTTTCTGTTTATCTCCCCCATCCCGCCTGGAGACAGTGAAATAGTGGCTGTGTGGTACTTAGCTGCCTGCCAGGGTAAAAAAGCAACAGTCCTTTTCGATGCCCAATGTAGAACCCAAAGTTTCTGAGATGATGACAGGTTTGATTGCAGTGTGCAAGACCAAATTTTAGATGTTACAGTTGTTTAGCTTCTAATTGGCAGGTTCCTATATTGCTCCAGAGCTTGCTTGCTGTATGTTAGAGTCTAGTGTTTGTTAGTGGCTGCTTTTGCTTCTGTCACATGCTCTACTCCTTATTATCTTGCTTTGCTGTACCTGGGAGCATTTTGATAACAACTGTGGACATGTGCCTGGGCTAGCAGATGGCCAGGGCATCACTGCTGTTCCTGTGCTCCTGTACTGAACAGGCTAGAACTCCAGACTGAACTTGAGTCAGAGGGACTTGTGCATGAATCCACATGGGAGCATGTACATCCCTAAGCATCTCTGGCCACAGATAAGTCCACTCTGGAGCAAAGTACACTTTGAAGTATCTGTGGCCACAGAGAAATCCGTGTCACAGCACGTACACCTTACAGTGTCTCTGTCCATGGATAAGGCCATGCCTGAATACCTCAGAGTGCCTGTGGCCATGGATAATAGCACAACATGGCAGGTGTCTGTCTAAAGGGACCTCTGGTCTGAAGGGACAAGGGGTGGAGATTATGATGGATATACATTTAAGTTGTTGTAACCAATGATCTGAGTTGGATGTTATAAGGAGTCCTATAGAAGGAAACACTCAAACCAATGGAGGACAAGCCTTATAAGACAGTGCAAGTACAGCAGTGACCCAACCTGAGCTGGCTTTGGCATCCAGTAACTTCACACAACACACCATCTCTCCTGTCCTGAGTGACCATCATAACAGACAGAAGCTAAGTCAAGGAGTAAAAGATCTCAGTGGACGTTTTATTAACATTTTATGGACATTCCACAGGGGTTGTCTTTAGACTAAGGGAATTATATCTGTGTATTCATTGCTGTATAGTGATTAATGAGGATGTATTGGAAAGTGTGGGACCTGAGCAGGACATAAGTGGTATGGAATTAAATTTCATGACAGTTTGGCAAGACTTTGGCCAAATACCTTTACTGGGTGATAGGCAATTTATTTTACTTCCTCCTACAAGTATTTTACACAAAGTAGCATCGGCCTCAAGACAGAGAGCACTTTAGAAATCTAATGATAATACCATTGTCACTGTTCCTTACTGAATCAGACTCACAGACCCCTGCTCCATGTTTCCTGTTCCATGACCAGGTTGCTGCTATTTCCCCTTTCTTTTTTGACCACTAGTTTCAGTAGCACTAGCAAGAGGGCCCAAGCTAGTTAAGATGGTACAATGTATTAGATCTGGTGTCAGCTCTGCTCCATGTGGCATCTCTCCTTCAATACTGTTGCACATTGGTAAAGAAGTGGAACTACATTTTAGTTGGTTAGTTACAACTTGTCATTTTGCAGACAGAACCCAATAGGCAGCCTGAACAAAGGCCTGAATGGAGTTTCCAGACATGTTCTTAGCACCAAGAAGTGGTCCCTCCAATACTAGTCTGAGAAACTGGAAGCATAAGGAGAAGAGACTGCTAGTAAGCACTCTCTTAGAAATTATTGATGAGAATTATCTCATCTCATAGCTCTATGAACTTCCAAATATGCAAACAAACTCCCAGGCAAATGCCAAATATGCAAACACACAGGACCAACAAAGTGGCTAACAAAGTGAGGTAGAGAAAAAAGTGGCCAACAAAGTGGGGTAGAGGAAAAAGCCTCTCACCTTGGCAGGCTTGTTCATCATCAACAGGTTGGTAGCCAGCCTTGCAGGTGCATCGTCCTATGGCCACCATCCACTCCCCTTCTCCATTGCAGTGCAACCGAACACCTGAAGATCCAGTTGTGCTTGTCTCTTCAGCATTTGCTATACATTTCCCTGGTGACTCCACCAGTGAGGTTCTTTCCCCTCCCGCAAAAGTTTCAGGGAAAGAGGCAAATCCTTTCACTACAGCTGGGCACTTGTAGAAAAAGACCTGGACTGCCACCAGAGACATGCAAGCTCCTGAGTCCTGGAAGGCCAGGTAGAAGCCATGCTTAGTGAGTGGCCCAAAGCTGCGTACTTTAATATTCATCTTTACCACCTTCCCAGTACTGTCCACCTGGGAAAAGCTTTCATCAGCTGCAATAGTATCCACCTTGGTCCAGGGGCCTTCACGCCATTCTGGCAGTTCCTGAGAGGCTATGTTGGCATCTGACTGGTGGTAGTAGAGTGTGAAAGTCTCCTTGCAAGAAGATGCCACAGTGCGCATACTGGCACAGTCTCTCACTGAAAAACGGAGGCGGACATGGACTCGGTGGGCTCCACGTCGCTCTATGAAATGAGTACGCAACCAGTTATTCTGACCTGGTTCAGCCACATTACAGACTTCAAAGGTTCGGATCAGGCGCTTCTTGTCATCCAGGACACTTACTTCATCCCACTATAATGGATATATGGGAGAGAAAAAGAAGAAGAAATAGTATAAAAAAAATAGGGATTCAGTGTTCAGCTGTGCCAGAAATACAGGACTGGCTTTCTTCCCTTCCTTTTTTCTTTCTTTGTTATGTTTATGACAAGATTTGAGCCTGCTGCTGTCATGTGTAGCACAACACTATAGACAGGACAAAGTTTTACATTGTAAAGAAAACATTCTAAAGCCTGTAAGGAAGAACTGTTGCAAGACATAACTCATACAAAACTCTCATACAGCACTGAGGATCTTCAAGTCACAGTGTCACACCTTTCCACACTATTTCCCTTTCTCTTATGTCCACAGACATGCACAACACAAGTAAGACAGAGGAACAAGAGACCACTTTTTGAAGAAAATATTAAAGCAAAAGTCCCTCCTACACAACTCCACCACAGTTAGTCTGTGTACAGGGTTGGCTAGAGACCTAATAAATATTTTTGAAGGAGGGGGAAAGGGAAGAAGGTATGGAAGAGGCAATAGCATTATACCCTGTATTCTCTTCACTTCTGGTTCTGAGCAACAGACTATGTTCAAATTCTTCTTATGTCCAAAAATATAAACCAAGCCTCATTGGTTCCAGTCTCCTTTTCTTTATCAACTGCATGCACATCATCCCAGCAGAGGTAAGGTCAAGAAATGGACAAGAGAAATACTTACCCCATCAGAAGGGTGAGTGGTCCAGCCAATCTCTGAGGTTTCTCCAGTTGTATCCAGAAGTATTTCTGTTTATATTTAAAAAGATTAAATAAAAAAGTACTTTGTGCTCTTCTGAGTCAGGCAAAAATCTTATCTGTCCCTCACAAGATTGTCTTTGAAAAACAAAACAAAACAAAACAAAACAAAACAAAAAAAAAAAAAAAAAAAAAAACACTTTTGTAGAGGGCTTCCACACACCCAGAATATACATTCATATTTTGAGATTAAATACAATAGGCTACATCTATACTAGGAAAATAAGCAAGACCAAGACAGAGGCACAGGGCATATGATCATGCTTATGCCATCATTATTAAGTTGTTCTGAAATATTCTTACCAGACAAAACATCTCCCAGGCAAAGTTGAAGTACACTCACAGCACTAAACAATTATCATAATGAGCAGTACAGGTGAGAGCATCCTTTTGGAAAGGAAAGGGTGGGACAGAGAGTTATATAAATGTATGCCAGGCTTTCTTCAGGACCATGTTTGCCCATTTTATATGCATATGTAAATACGAACACAAAGCTAAAATACCTTTGTTTGCAACTCTGGAACCAAATTTTTGTGTGAATTTAGGATCATGACCCAGCTGATCTTGTAATGCATTCACTTTGTTCTGGAGCAGGGCATTAAGCTGCAAGCCTGTATCAGTTTCATCAGAAAGTCAATGTTAAATAGTCTGTTGTATTTGTTCAGGAGTAGAGCACATGTAGAACTTAACAGGCCTAGTTTATTCCCACAAGTGGTCTGCATTTCCATTGAAAGTTAGTCTATCACTGGAGACAGGTACTAGACTCACCAGCTCTTGGAGATGTTATTCTCAGTTCAGGTACAAAGCAATACAGAACAGACTGTGATAGTGCAAGCTATGCACATAGTATCCTCCAGCAAAGTATACCAGGTCTGAAACCACCCTGGAAGATACTGTTATGCAAGCATGTGTGCTTTTCTGTGCACATTTTTAATGGGGTTATCGGAGAAGAAAAATACTCAATCAAATAGAAATTTACATGTGTTAACAGAATCATTAAGGCTGGAAAAAACCTGCAAGATCATGTTGTCCAACCATCCCCCTACCACCACTGTCACCCACTAAACCATGTGCCTAAGCACCATGTCCAACCTTTCTTTAAATAACCCCAAGGATCAAATTAATCCTGGACCAGAACTTACTAAAAAGTTGCTTTTGGCAAGCAGGGCATTAAAGCCTTTGCTCATACTCAGTAGTACCTTATCCTGGAATTAATCTTGCTGAAGTGAATAGCATTTTTTTAATTAGGAGAATCACAACCTGAGGATGTGTTAATACACACTGTACAGGTTGACTTTTTTTTTGTCCTTAAATTCTGGAAAGTCAGTCTCTTTTTGTTTGCTCCTTTTTTGTTGTTACTTTGTGTAAGAAAAAAAAAGATGAAAAAACACTGGAAAATAAAAACAGCAGCAACTTCCATCTCATTTACACACACGATTCATTAATCCCCTTACAAAGGTTGTTTAAGGATACGATTCTCCCATCTTTTATTTCCAAATGATTGTCCCATCTTACTATTTCCAAATTTCTGATAGCCAACTTCACTACCCCTATCAGTAATTCTTTGGATTCAGTCCACATTAGTCATAGAATTATAGAATGGTTTGGGTTGGAAGGAACCTTACAGAGCTAGTCCAAACCCTCTGCCATGGGCAGGGACACCTTCCACTGTATCATATAGGTCAAAGCCCCAAAGCCTTGAACACTTTCAGGGATGGGGCATCCACAACTTTCCTGGGCAAGCCTCACCACCCTCATAGTAAAGAATTTATTCCAAATATCTAATATCTAAAATTTACCCTCTTTCAGTTTAAAGCCATTATCCTGTGTCTTATCACTACACTCCCTGATAAAGTTTCTTTCCCATCTTTCTTGTGTGCTGGAAGGCTGTTATAAGGTCTTCTGCAGCCTTCTCTTCCCCAGGCCAAACAACCCCAACTCTTTCAGCCTGTCTTCATAGGATAGAAACACCAGCCTTCTGATCATTCTTGTGGTCCTCCTCTGAACTTGCTCAGGTCCACGTCCTTCTTATGCTGGAGGCCCCAGACCTGAATGCAGTACTCTAGGTGAGGTCTTATGAGAGCAGAGTAGAGGGTGAGAATCACTTTCCTCAACATGCTAGCTATACTTCTTTTGATGCAGTCCAGAATATGACTGGCATTTCAGGCTCTAAGTACACATTTTTAGGTCATGTTGAGTTTTTCATCCACCAGTACCCCCAAGTCCTTCACTGCAGGGCTGCTCTCAGTCTATTCTCAAACCCCGACTGTATTCAGGCTTGGGATTGCCCTCTTCATGTGCAGTATCTTGCACTTGGCCTTGCTGAACTTCATGAGATTCTCACAGGCTCACCTCTCAAGCCTGTCAGGGTCTCTCTGGATGGCATCCCATCCCTCCAGTATGTCGGCTACACCAAACAGCTTAGTGTCATCAGAAAACTCGCTGAAGGTGCACTCAGTCCCACTGTCCATGTCACCAACAAAGATGTTAAATAGTGCCAGTCCCAATACTGACTCCTGAGGAATGCCACTTGTCACTGGTCTCCATCTGGACATCAAGCCATTGACTGCAACTCCAGCAAATTCCTTATCCACCTAGTGGTCCATCCATCAAGCCATGTCTCTCCCATTTAGAGACAAGGATGTTGTGTAGGACAGTGTCGAATGCTTTGCACAAGTCCAGGTAGATGACATCAGTTGCTGTTACCTTATCCACAAACACTGCAACCCCATTGCAGGCCACCAAACTGTCAGGCACGATTTTCCTTTAGTGAAGCTATGGTGCCGGTCACCAATCACCTCTTTGTTTTCCATATGCCTTGGCAAAATTTCTCAGCTGATCTGCTCTATGATCTTGCCAGGCACAAAGGTGAGACTGGCTGGCCTGTAGGTCCCCAGATTTTCATTTTTTTTTTCCTTTTTAAAAATGGGAGTTATGTTTCCCCTTTTCCAGTTAGTGGGAACTTTATCAAATGGCCACATCTTCTCAAATATGATAGACAGTGGCTTAGCAACTTCATCCACCAGCTCCCTCAAGACCCTTGGATGCATTCATCAGGTCCTATTTTACCACACAGATCCCTGAAGAAGACAAAGTATGCTCTCCTGAAATCTAGCTCAGTTAGCTTGCTGGGCACCCTGCTTGCTGCCCTAAGGATCCTGAAGTCCACCACTTCATGGTCACTGCAGCCAAGGCTGCCTTGAACTTCACATTCCCCACAAGCCCCTCCTTGTTGGTGAGAATGAGGTTCAGAATAGCACCTCTCCTCCTTGGCTCCTTTATCACTTGGAGAAGGAAGTTACCATCAACATATTCCAGGAATGTCAAACTGGTAGGAGTTGGATGGATTGAGGTTCCCCTCCTCTAGTAACTTTAGTTTAAAGCCCTCTTCACCAGCTTGGCAAGCCTGTGACTGAAGATCTTTTCCTCTCCTGTGACAGATGGACCTCATCAGCCCCCAGTAGACGAGGTTTCTCAAAGTGAGTCCCATGGTCTGAGTAGATGAACCCCCAGCTGTGGTACCAGCAGCCTGGTAACTGTTTTTGATTCACCAGATTTGACTGGCCCTCTCAAATCCCCTTCTTCTGACGAGGAGGTTTGATGAAAAAATACCTGTGCTCCAGAGTCCTTTACTGCTGCCACCAGTGCTCTGTTATCCCTCTTGATACTTCTCAGACTTCTGGTTGTTATCACTCGTGCCCATGTGAAACAACAATATCTGTCATGGGGTCGTATAATGTTTGGTAGTCTCTCAGTGACACTCATGTTAAAAGCCCATGAAGCAACCTCTCTAGAGGGTGCATCAGGTTGGCAAATGGGTGCCTCTGTACCACTCAGAAGAGAGTGACCTACTGCCATCACCCTTTGTCTTTTCTTAGTTTCATTGGTTGTTATTTGGGGAGAAGATTGGGCTGTCTTAGTCAGCTCCAGCATTTCTCCTGATGTGACAGGTCTTTCCTCATCAGTCTGCAGACTGGTGAAGCGGTTTTGTAATGGCACACCTTGCTTCAAGAAAGCCTCTTCCTCCTGCTGTCCTTCCTATTTCAAGCTTCATTTTTTCTGTGTTATTGGCCCTACTCCCTTCAATGTGGGCTGGTGGGGGAGTTTTTGGCTCTTTGGCCATGGGCTGTGGGTCCACTGCAGACTGTGTTCAATCTAACTCCATCTCAGCCTTCCTAATGTTATGCAGCCTTCTTGCTGCCTCCTGCAGTTCAGCCACCTACTGCAGGAGGTCCTCCACCTGGGAACACCTTTTGCATGCAAGTCTGCTCCCTGTCCCTGCCCCAGGAGAAAGGTCTAAACATGTCCAGCAGTCTGAGCACAGCAGACTCTCACTTCAGCAGCTGTTTGTGTGAAGGCATTGGCAACTGCTGGGGTTGATGATGCAGATGCCCCAGACAGAGCTGCAGTGTTTGCTCTCAGACAAAAGTCCACCACTGTACTTTGAAAGTCTGGTAGGATGAGTGCCCTTGGCACTGCAGATTTGCCACAGAACAGTCCCAGTTGCTGGGTTATGTGTACTCTGAGTACCCCACTTAGCAAGTGGAACAGCCCTCCTTTGAAAGGGGAGAAATCATCAGAAAGGACAGAGTAAACCCATCCTAAGGTAAACATGATCAAGTTATCATGTTTAATCAGGCCTCAGGTTTCAGCATGGGTGAGAACTTATGTTTCCTATATTCCTACATGAGATCTTATATTTCTTAGGCTTTCCCGAGGAGCATCTGCAGTTCCCAGCTTCAAAAGCAGTGCAAAATATCCCAGACAGATTGCCAGAAATAGAAAGATGGGTCACTAGTGGTGTTCCCCAGGGTTTGGTGCTGGGGCACATCCTCTTTGATATCTTTATTGATGATTTGGATGAGGGAATTGAGTGCACTATCAGTAAGT